>NW_015150536.1:291648-295453 GCF_000732505.1 Cyprinodon variegatus
TATATATTTTTATAATTTTTTTTTTTATTATTTTTTTTTTCTTTCATTTGAGTGTGTTTTACTGAAGACAGGACTGTGACGTCACTGCAGGAAGATGTCAGGAGTATGTTGTTACTATATTTTGGCAAAAATGGGCGGTCCCAGACTCTGTGATCGCGACGAAAATTATTATTTTTATTTTTTTACTAATTAATGCTAAATTCGTTAAATCACTGCAAACTTATTAGTTTTAGGTATAGATAATGATCCATTAAATATTCCTTGCTGACCGGACTTTTCCTTTAACAAATTATGGTTCTGTCAGTTGCACTGTTAAGGATTTCTTTATAATCTCTGTTTTAGAGAAAACTGAAACTGAAGCCAGGGTTGGGTTATTAATGAGGGTTGGCATAATAATCATGCAGTGAAAAAATGTGTTTTGGCTCAAATGGTGCCACATCAGGGTTAATGAAAGCAACAGAAAAATCTGCTGTAGTAATAGGTCATTGACCATATTTCACATAAATCTGTTATGAAAGATTTCCCTTCCAAATGTAATTTATTTATCTTTAAAATCTTAAATCAGCAGCTTTCCCTGTATCTACCCACAGCTCTAACAGTATAAATATGTCTGCTCCAGCAGGTACAAATGTTTGACTTTGCACCTTGTGAGCGTTACCTTGACACTACAAACACCCACAGCATGGTTTACGGATTAATGTGAAGAACATGTTCACATAATGATAACTGTTTTTTCTTTACCTTTCTAAAGAGAAAAGCCACAGTGAGGAGTGGTAGTAATACAGTGATAGTGTATCATTATCTCCAATTAATATTTAATTTATTTTAAACTTAGCTACCCAAGCTAAAGAAATCTGAGATATTACCCTGAAGCCAGGCCAGGCACCTGTTGGTCAGTCACCCTAATGGGAGCTGGTTGGGCTAAACTCGAAAAAATTACATGAAGCCATCCCCAAGTGGGCACCCAAGTGGGAACCATGAGAGACTGGTGGGAGGAGGAGAGGGCAGCAGTCAGTGATGGAGCCTTTCTGTTGCAGGGATGCTTAAATTGTCTCTGAGGACTTGGAAAATTGCCTCTCTTAAGGGGAAAAGACACAGTCCTGTGTCCTTACAGTTGCAGCCATTTAAAATGTCCCCGCTTTCCCTATTGGGCCCTTGCCTGGTCCTTGGCTGATCCCCTAAGATTACTTTTTTAAACATCAAAATTTGAACAAAAATATTCTGTCTGTCATGATTTGCAAACATTAAGATCTAAAGAGAAGTGCTTTTTCCTAGTCAGACCCTGTGATTCAGGGAAAGGCTGGAGTCAGAGTAAAAAAATATGCACGCCCAGGAGAAGGAGGGGGTCACTCCAGTGGCTGGACGTTTGACTGGGAGGGGTCATTTTGGGTGGCTGCTGTTGTATATACTGTGGGAAAACACTGCGTAGTCATTGTCTTCTAGAACAGGTGTTGTTCGACTTCTGAAAATACAGTTTGTCCACCGCAGGGAAACTGGCTTCCCAAGGAGGGTCAGAGGTATATGATGGCATCTCCTATGGCATCTATGAGTGGTCCTAGCCCCTAATTATGTTGCATGTTGGCATGAGCCATACTGAGCCAAGATCACAGTTTTCATTTGTCACACCAGGGGCCTAAAACCTGCAGAATCAGGGCTACCTGGATGGAGCTGGAGAGCCAATAAATCAGCTCACAAAAGAGTCAAGAAAATTGTTTTTATCTTGACTCAAGCCTCCAAAAAAGGAATTATCTTGGAGACATCAGAGGGGGGATGGATTTTCATGTTCCAAGAAATTTCAAGGCGATAGACTTGTGATACTAAAGGCAAGTGAGTTGATGCATATTGATTGCAAGCCAACACCAGGTTGTGCGAGCACTTTTACATGTCCTGGTCACAGAGGTGACACAACTTGGTTTCCATTTCCTGGTTTACCCTATCCGCTAGTCCATCTATTTGTGGATGGAAACTGGACTGGCCTAGACCTTGGGGAATAACAGAACTCTTTGCAGAACTGGGACATGAAGGGAGGCCCTTTGTTGGGCACAATGTACAACACAAAACCATGTAGACATAATATTTTCTTGTACAGGAAGCTTCCTGACTCCTCAGATGATGGGAGGTTGATGAGGGGAACCAGATGGACCATTTTGGAGAAAGGGTCAATGATAGCCAGGGTCACAGTGTGACCGTTAGGTGGAGGGAGACCAGTAATGAAGTCCATAGTTATGTGTGACCTGGGCCGAGATAGAATTGGAGTGGCCTCAACAAACCTGTCGGTGATCTCTTAGATGTCTTTGACATGTGGCAGGAACAACACATATTTTAGCACATCTTTCCCAAAGGAGCCCCACCATAACTGAGAGGAGACAAGTTTAAGAGTCTTCGACGGACCAGTATCACAGAAGAACCTGGAATTGTGACAAAAAGTCAGGACCTAGGGGATTAGATCATCTGGGTCAAACAGGTGGTTCTCAGGGAAAGATTCAACAATAGTGCTTTGTTTTTACATAGTTCCCTGACCCTGCTATCCAGCTCCATCATGGTGACTGCAAGCCAAAGCTCCTCAGTTGGATATAGCCAGCTTCAGCATAGGTCAGGGATTTAGATCTTTTTTTTATTTACCCAAGCCGGGCCATCTAGCTTGAAGTTTTTTACAGAGAAATGCTGGTAGGCTACCTGGGGCAGTATGAAAATTGATGCTACCGGACCATCTGACCACCAACAGCAGGCAAAGAGAGTGACCTGCTTTGTAAGGACAGACAGGATTACCAGAGTGGAGGCTTGAACTTACTATGTGCTCCACTGTCACCCCATCAAGACCAATGGCAGGCTGTCAGATGTGCTGCAGCGAATCTATTAAAGGCTACACCAGTGTGCAACGATAAATGTTGACCATCCTCTTGAGCGTCTTTTTCAGATGGCAGGTCAATGTTGCCAGCCAGTTACTGCTAAGGTCCTAGTTAAGGTCCTCCCCCTTCCGTAAAGCTCACAGCTAATTGATTGCTTCCTGATCTAAAGGTTATCTTTTTCTCCTTGAGAAGAGCTTTTGTTTTAGGGTTGACCCAGGTTTTATTATTCGTTCATTATCCTTCATAATGAGCAGTGTTGTCCAAATAGAGGTTAATGTATTCTATAAGCAATTTCTTTGCTATGCATCTTACAGCTGGTTGTCTGTATACAAGATGTTTTTTATACCGGCAGAGGATGAAGTATATTAACTCCTTGGTGTTGATGTAGAATAGGTCCTGCATTTGATTTCTCTGGTGCAGCAGCCACAGGTAACATTCATTGGTAAAGGTGGAAAGAGTGGAGGACAGGGGACATCATTGAAATCCGTTAAGTTCACAAAATGTAACTGTTAATTCTGGCTAGTTAAATGTATTTTTGCCCAATTTTCTGATTGAGTGAGTCCTAGCAAGGGCGTAGGTCTGATTTGAACTTTGGTAGGGACACTATTGGTCTGGTGTCATTGATGCTATGCAATATGCATGCACTTTTTTATGCTCGATGTGAGCATCCGTACTGATAAGAGGAATTCATTGTTAAAAGAGCAACATTTTGCTCCATTAATAAAAATGTTATAAGCTCTACACTCATTAGATGCTGTTTATCAATGTTTGAAGTATCACCGGCTCTTATGAATGTGGAATTAGGACTGTTTTCCACTTTGTAAATGGTTTCATTTGAACGACTAAGAGAGAAGGTAAATACAGTATTTTCTTTTGAAGATACAGAATTGTGCAGAGTTAAACCCCACTCTAATATTTGTACCTACTATTCTCTCTCTGTATCAAGCAAAATAATA
>NW_015150536.1:296963-315110 GCF_000732505.1 Cyprinodon variegatus
TTGCTCACATCCAATTATTGGTAGGGACAATTAGGTCAGTTCAAAATTTTGGTAGGGACATGTCCCTATGGTCCCTATGCAAACCTACGCCCATGAGTCCTAGACAGCTCAAACTTTTGATCTGAAGATGTAAGAAAAAAAGAAAATATTGAGATTGTGATGTGAGATCAAGGTAAAAAACATTTTCTGACCTGACACAGCAGAGCACTTAATTTCCCACCCAGGATCCTATATCTACTATTTAGTAGAAAAACAAATGCTTTCCTAAATTGTTTTTGTGATACTATTGAATTTTTTTTTTTTTTTACCTAAATAGACTCCTTAAGTTGCCCCTCTAGGATGACTATAAGACAAAAAAAATCCATGTGGCTGAATGTGATTACTTTGATACTCTACAACCCTGTATATTTCTGCAGTCAGTGATTAATTTGTGACCATAAGTTGAAGCAAGGACACATTAAGTCAATTTAGACTATAAATCAAAGTATATAAGCCGGTCCTAACCCTGTTCTTTGTTTGCTGTATAAAAGGTTTATGTGGAGGTACTTTAAAAGCTTGTAGCTCCATTTCTGCTTTTGAAGCATTCAGCTCAAGCAGAGGTTACTGGCTGCCCTCCGAAATGTCAGCATAGCTCAGAAAAAAAGCACTCTTTAACATCGCCCTGCAGGGTTTCCTAAAATACAGCATATGTAATAGAACTGTAGAAAAAAGAGCTGTTTTATTTTTTCATTTGAGGCAAAATAATCCTAATGTGTTTTTCCCAAATAATATGTCTCAGCTGAAAGTTGTAGTGGTTTAAACCATCTTTTTGTGTCTTTAGTTATGTAGAGTGTGATGTGTAGTGAACTACCCTAATTAATATTTAGATAAAGACTACACAAACACACCTGTTTAATTCCTTTACCCTAGAGCTATTGTATACATTTTTTCATTGAACGTTTTAGTTTGTAGCTCAAGTAACAAGGTCAGAACTTAAGCAAATATTGCATCAATTAAGTGTCAACAGTTTATTTACACTTCTTGTGTTTGAACGTTATCACCTTGTTGCAACCTATCTAGAGGAGGCTCATGATCGTAAATGTATGAGTCATTCCAGTGTCAGCAGAGATCCAATGACTACAACAATTGTAAGTTAGGTATAAAATTAACCAAATGACAAGAACTAACTTCCATTACTAAATAAACTAGAGAAACCTATTGCCAACATAAGCAGCAGCTCACTCCTTCACTGCAAAAAATCTAAATCTTTTTAGTCATTTTGTCTTAAAATAAGTGCATTTGTTCTTGGATTGAGGAGGTAAAAGAAACATTTTGCCAATGGAACAAGACAATTTACACTTAATATAAGAAAACACAATTTCATTGTCTTATTTCAAGTGCATATCATCTAATTATCTTATTTTAAGAGTAAAATTACTCATTCCATTGGCAAACTATCTCATTTACCTACTTAAATTAAGGGTGAATACACTTAATTTAAGAAATCATCACATTATTTACAGTTTACTTTCAACAACAGTAACGGAAATAATTTGTGGACATTTGGGATGTGCAAAGAAAAAGAGATGACAAGCAGTCTGCGTCTTTGTCCTTAAACGCATTTGTCTACAATCTTTGGGAACCATCAGGAAACTGCCCATGCACACTCAGATTTGCATTTAGAAAGGAAAAAAAGAACAAAATCTCAAGACTAGTAACAACCTGACCAAGTTGAATTCCTTTTTTTCCATTTGTGAAATATGCATGTAATCATTTCTTTTTAACTTATGTGTATGATGTGACCCCATTTTAGTCGGTGTGGACTAGCTTATGAAACAACAACAAAAAATCAATGTGATCATCATCATCATCATCATCATCATCATCATCATCATCACATTTTTCTCTTTCAGACTTATATGTAGACTCAATTTTATTTATCCCCTGGGATCACTCCCTCAGGGGAATTCTGGCTCCAGTAGCTTATATAGAGTACAAAGAGTTAAAGCAAAATGCCATTAAAGATAAAAATACAACAGACAACATAAAAAGAGTGTATACAGTATAGTACCAAAAAGGAGCATAAAAAAAGAAAAAAGTAGTAACGTCCTGGAATACGTTTCCCTTAGACATTCAACACACTGGCTGACCATCCTATGCTGAAAGGTTAATGCAAGTGATAACAATATCTATTACAGTAGCTGTATTATTTAAAACACAGGGCCCTCTCCACAGATAATACTGCCACTGCTTGGATTCAGGATGTAGAAATCAGAGCACCTCTGTAGCTTAAGATTAGGGAAAATCGGGGTATGGCTGCTACACTCTTGCAAATCTTATGTTTCTTATCAGTACTATTGTTAAATTGTATATTTTCATAGCAGCAGGACTTTTTTCAACAACACAAAAGATGCAAAGCTCATTCCGTAAATTGACTTGGGAAGCTTACACTAAATTTTCTTAGATATTTCTGTAATTTTAAGTAATAAAGGTAATACGCTTAAGTGTGGTAATGGCTCCAGTTGTATTTTGCTTTAATAAGGGTATTATCAATCATATGATAGAGGCAGAACTTTGGGTCTCACTCATAATTCCACATCAGCCCCCCTCACTCTCTGTCGTGCCAAAATAACCTGGCAGTGGAGAAATTGGGGTTGAAACACTGGGGTTAAAGGTATAATTAAATTCAAACTCAATTTTGGCATGTCCAAGAATGTGATAGTTAAATTATAAAGAGGCCAGGGAAACTGTTGGCCCTAGAGAATATTTGAGTTTTTATACATTATATCATATTTGCTTTTCAATGAGTTTCTTTTGTTGCAGAATTATTTAAAATATATTTTCATTCAGCTGGGGTTTTGACTGGAGGTTCATGCATTGCAATAAATAATAGGTATATCAGTGTGAGTTAATATCTATGTCATTGCCAGCATTTTTTCATGATAATCATTTTTGCAAAATGTCTTTTATTCCAGAATTATTACCATTGACTTTTCAACCATTAAACAGTGCAACGTTTTAATATACAGTTGTTTCTTTATGCATAGCCATGGATATGCCTGCAGAGTTGACAGCCCTCAATATTACTCCACAAGGAGCCCTGCTGAGGTGGAATCCTCCCCTTTCCAGTGTGGACAACTACGTGCTGACCATCACACATAACCAGTGTGAGTTGTCTTTCTATTGCTATTATTCATTTGTTGTTTATCACACACTTAAATATGGGAATCACTAACAATAAAATGCCATATTTTTTCTTCCTTTGTCTCTTATATGAAAATATGAACTCTTCAAGAGGTTTTAAACATCAAGGATATTATTTGCGTAGCTATTTAAGTGCAAAAGAATAGTGTGAATACTCAGTTGTAGTTGACTTTTTGATTACTTTCAAATTATGTAGTTATAGTTAGATGTTTTATGTATTTAGTTTTTAAAAGGAGCATTTGTTTTAGTCTGTATAGGCATCTAATTAACAAAATGAAAGTAAGTATTAAGTATAACAAGGATGTTATAAGTAAGTTGCCTTTTTTTTCTTCTTCTTCCTTATTTGTTTATTTGTATTTCTTAATTATAAGTCCCTATTCATTACTTTACCAAATCAGTGTTATGAATATGCAGCAAAATAAACTATTATTCACACTGTATCACATGGTCTATATTACAGCCATGACTCCCAAGTAACATGTCTTTCCTATCCATTTTAATTGTCAGCAATAGCTAATCTTTCCCTTGTGGTGTTTCTGTCATACAGACTCTACAAGCTTTCGAAGCAACAATTTAATTAGGTAAAGAAAGCAACTGAAATGCTTTAGTGATACTTCAATTAAAGCTCAGCTAACTTAACCACTTGTTCCTGACCCAATACTTAAGCTGCAGTCTCATTAGTAAACTCAAGTCTTGCTCCTGCAGAGGATAGCTTTGTGCAAAGCAGTTTGCTAGGGTGCTTGACAGTGGTTAACATGTTTACTCTTTCAATATGGCTTATTTAAAAACTCAGTGTATAGTATATTTCCATGTGAAAGTAGTTGAGCTTTATTACTGACAAAACTTTCAGAATACTCCACCTTTATGAAGTTGGTGACTTGCTCTGAAGTTTATACATTTCAGTGACTAATGTTTCAGCTAAGCACAAATACTGGGAAAGCTTCAAGTATCTCTAGCTGCAGATGAGCTCAGGCAGATCCAAATACACAGATGGACTGAGGAAGAGGTTAATCTTTCAATGCCAGTGTCTTTGCATAGAATGAAATAAAATTGAAAGTATGATTCATCCTTATTAACTCAATAATGTTAAAGCAGTGAACACAAAAATAGGCAATGATTTTTAAATCTTGGCCTTGCAAAACAAGGCTGCATATTGCATGCCAAAATCATGGTCCATAGAACCCCATGTGTGGTACTGGGGTACCAGTCATTTAATTATGTCTTAATCAACCTAGATACATAGTTTAATTTTGTTTTAATGAGCCCTGTACAAGCAATGTAGTTTTTAAAGACCCTGAACTTGGGATGCAATTCTTGTCTTCATTGTCTGAGATCCCGATCAAGATATTTAATGATGCAATGCCAGGATATTTTTGAACCAATGCTGCGATGTGAAAGCAAAAACAGCAGATGTTATTTAAAAACTAACACAACACAAAGGGTGCAAATATGTAACACATGCTTTTCAGTTCATCTCTAAATGTTATAGATTTTCTGTAGAAGTAGCTGCAGAAAAAAATTAATTGCTAAACATTTATAATCGTCATTACACGACTCAGTAGAAATATGAATTACAGTGTTGTTTGGTACAATACAACCAGAATATATCAGATACAGAGATAGTACGTGTCAGCTGAACAGCTATTTGTAAACAAGTGCCAACAGGGATTTGGAAAAGTGCAATGCAAGGTATTGACAGATGCACTTCAATGTTAATCCAAACCATGTCAATGAATGAATACCGTGCTGAGTATTGCACTGCATTACAAATCAGATTTGTATTGGCAAGAACACCTACATAAAATCCATAACAGCATGGCTTGATTTAGAAGCCAGAATTCTGTCTGTGATTCATTGCTTTCTTTGTCACATTTAGGAACTTCCATTATATGAATTAATGTATTTGTTTTAAAGGAAAAGAGGTTATTATATTTTTATTGGCTCTGGTACAATCAGTATATTGTACTGTAAAATGTTCAACATTACATTTCTTTCTTTGACAAGTCTCTCGTTTATCAAATGCCTTATAATCATCATCAATCATTGCGAAATAATTTTACCTATTTTTTTTTTTATAGACTCTTAAAGAAAACAGTGGATATTAAGTTGTCAATTATCTCAGTTCATTCAAAACATTTTTGAGTTGTAATGGAGAGAGACTTAAGAACTGCTGGGGATCAGCCGTTAGATTAGATGAGGATTGCTTTTCCAGTTCTGTGTATTAGGTAATTACAGAGTGGACAGCCATGATTTAGATATAAACAGGCTCATAATTTGCCTCATATTGCACAGTTGCTCCCAAAAGGATTCTTCATCCAAGAGCATAAATGGAATGTAAATCCACTGAAACTGAAAAACTATGCAAATGCTGGTCAAATCCGCAATTTTCCATGCTTCTGGGACTGCTGTGTTCCATTGCAAAGTATTCATGCTCTTTTCATAGTCTGACAATCATATTTTCAGTGGAACAACAATTATACCTAAACTCTTCTCCTGTTTTCAAAGACCAGAAAACTGTGATACATGGATATTAATTCCCTTGTGAGTCACTAAATTAAAACCCTACAAAAACAACTAAAGAAATTACCTAATTAGTAAAATGAGTATAATCGGTCCTGATTTATAATTATAAATTGTGCTCTTCTCATATAGAACAGTCTCAGAAAGGCCAAAAGCACATCAGAAAAAATTCCATGGATAAAATTCCGAAGAGGTATGAACTAATGCAGGGAAAATAGAAAACATGTGGAAGTAGGCGTTCTGATTAAATAATATACTAATAAACATTTTTCTTGCAAACGAGAATGCAATTCATGGTGGGAATCTAATACTGTGCATGACACTGATCAAACAATCCCATCTGTGTCCAGTTGTGGTGGCAGCATTATGTGCTGGAGATTTGCCAGTGAATATGAGTGGATCTAAATACTGAACAATGCTGAAAACAAAATTTTCGAGGCTGACATGAGACTGTGGTGGAGGTTAACCCCAACGTGGAAATATCCTACTGTAAATATCAAAAGAGAGTAAAAATAAAATAGACTGTTCTAATGCATAAATAGGCCTTGGCAAAAACTAAAATTTCCTGACTTTTGCTGACTGCAAGTCAACCAAAATCATTTGACCTCATTAGAAATGCCCTGTCAGAATCCGTACAAAATGTTCGGCAAAATGTTATTATGCTAAATTCTCTATTATTTTCCTTCAATTTAAAAGTGTTCATGGAATGCTGATGGTTAAATGATTAACAGGTACATGTTGGTTGTGTTGTTTTTGCAGTGACAGCAGACACTTTCCTGGTTGAAGGAAGCAAGCATGAGCACCAGCTGTCCAACCTCAAACCAAGCACCACCTACTCTGTGGCCCTGTATGCCACCAAAGGACCCCTCACAAGTGGCACTGTCATCACCAATCTTCAAACACGTATGTGCTTGTTTCCTTTAGCTGGTCTCTACACAGTGATCAGCATACTGTCTCTATGGTTAGCAGTGGTGCCTCACAGTAGGATGCCCTCTCAGCCTGATTGAGTCCACTCTGTTGAATTAAGATGTTTTACACTGTGTCTGCACTCATTCTCAGAGGGCGAATAATTTAATTCCCAGAATTGTTTACATGAATGAAGAATTTCTTTTAGGACATCCATGTATCTTTTTTTTTCTTGCCTTTAAGGTCAGTGAGTCTTTTGCTTGGTAACGATTAATTATATTGAAGATAGATGATTATTATACACAATGGATGAAATGTTTCTAACTCATATTTATATACACTTTTGTGGTATTTATTGTATGAACAGAGAATAACTTCTAACTAGCTATGTGAGGTAGTTTGGTCGAGGATCAATCAGCTGAACCAAAAAAAAAAACCGCTTCAGCCACCAGTTCCAGTTTCTCTGTTGTCTTTTATTCAGCATTTCACTCTGAAAAAACCTTCCTGAACTTCCAAGAGCTCAGTGCTTATATAACCAAGTAGCAACACACCTGCACTTCAGTGGACCAAGCCTCAATTAAACAGGTAGAAAAAAAAACTAAGTCTAAACATAGAAACAAGAAAGAAATTCATCTCATTTACAAACTCATCTACATAAAGAAAGAGTCTGCAAAATAAACAATATGATACAAGTTAACTCAAAAAGTTACTTTAAAGAAAAACAAACAAAGCATAACTCCAAAGGAAACCCTCTAAATGGTAGAGCCCAGTAAGGTAATGGATGACATTATCTAGTCAATTTAGTAGGAAATACTTAGACAAACAATGGTGAGTAAAAAGGAAAACAAATACCATGAATAACAAAATAAAAAATTTCATCCAATAATCCAGAAGTAATAGCTTTAACCTAAACACAAATAGATGGAAACTGCAACATAATGCTAACTCAAACAAACCCCGAGATAGTAAGTGAAGCAAAGTTGCAAACTAATGTTTAAATTTAAGCATTATGAATCAGAAGAAAGAATAAGGGGCAAGTGGTAAATCACATGCTAGATAAAGTAGAAGGAAATAAAAGTCTATTGTGATAAATTAAGTTTATGAATAATAATAATTTTTCAATTTTTCTGACAACTATCAGGCTTTTAGACATGGCAGCTAGGGATGTAACAGTACTCATACTGAAAATACCCTGTACAGCCTGTTAGTACATCCTGCACATACTGTAGTTCTACCCTAAAACATGTAGAAGGGTAATATAATTAACTTATTTGGCAAGCCAATGTTATGTTGCTCAACTTTAAAAAAATGACAACAAAATAAAACATTTTGGCAGCCAATAGCCATTTTGAACATTGTGGTTTCTCATGCAGCTACAAAGGAAAAAAAGGTAGAATGAACCAAATCTACAACGTATGCCTGCTTGTACTACTCTAAAAAAAATCAGCAAAGGCTCCAATCAGATCTATTCTTTCTGTTTTTTTTAGGTTTACTTAAAAAAATCAATATAAATTCAGATAGCTGTAACAAATTATGAAGCAAAAACAGGAATGAAAAATATATTAGTAAAATAAAATAAAATAACCTGTATGGAACTGTAACTATATATATATATATATATCTTAACATCACTTTTTTTCTCACCAGTGTTTTTTTTTCCCATCACAATGTTTTTATCACTGCTGCTTACCTTTATCAAGGATGCACTTTAAAGAATGAAAAATTCTAGAGAGCTGTACTTAACAAAATTTCTTTTTGTATTCACTTGTGTGTACAAAATGACAAAATAAAATCTGTCTAAGTCTAAATGTCTAAGTCTAAACTCTACCAACACTGAGCAGGATATACACTAAGGTGTCTACCTCCACCCACTCACTGTCTATACCTGCCCATTCTTGTACGGTTGCAGAGGGTTGGTGCCTTTCTCCAGCAATTTTTTATTCTTTTTAAGCGAGAAGTGGGTTGCACCTTGATTAGCTACGTTGCATCCTGATCTCAATCAGAAAAAAGTGGTCTGAAATCAAAACAACATTCATTAATTACAAATGATTATCTATCCATCAATAGTCTGTTATGAAACCTTGTTTGAAAATATCTCCTGCTTTTTAGCTGATTTCTATCTGCTGTACAAGAAATTGGAAATAGAAGGGTTGCTGTTTACTCTTCCACATCCCTGTGATCCATTTTCTAATCCAGTCAGCAGAGTGACAGGATTCTCCCACATGATATCAATGGAGATGCCACTTGTTATCTGGATCTCAGCCAACAGGCAGCATGAACATGTATCTCTTCTCTCTATGTCAAATAATTCTGTTGCAACTGAATTGTTTCCTGATGAATGATAGGAGACAAAAAATGTATTTCCAACAGATTGGGTGTTGGTTTGTTGCTTCCACTTGGGACCGTGGTTTAATATAACAACAGAAAGTGGAAGGCCACTTGCTTGATGGACTCATGAGAGGCTTCCATGTCAATGAAAAGGAGGTAAATACAAAAAGAGCAAAAGAATATGCTCCAGGGATGCCTGTGGCAAGTTTTCTAGATTAAATTTAGGTTTTGATTCGATGTGTTTTGGCTAACCACATTTCTATTATCTTTGCTATTTGGGGTTTGCTGAGAATAACATTTTGGAGAGTTTGTAGAGAGAAGCAAATGAGCAAAAAACAAAAAATGACCCACCAATGTAGCCGGCAGACAAGTAGGTGAGGCTAAAATGATGCAGTTAAGAAAATTAGCAATAGAGTAAGCTGGACACAGGAGAGGATTTGCAGCAGAGTGATTGGTCAGAGTAACAAGATCATGTTGGAAAGGTGGCCTTGGGTCTTTCAGCTAACAGCTCTCCTATACTCACTTTGCTTGGATGGATTCCTTCCAGGTTCTAAAGCTTCCTTAAAAACTTTGGGTTGCTCCAATTTCATTTAGCTATATGTACATGGTTGGTTGTCCTATAAGTCTTTCTGATAACCTATGATGGGCTAGGGATTTTTACCACCTGTACCCCACCTCTTGCCAAAGACAGCCTTAAGCGAGTCTTATCAAGAATTATTTAGTTTTATCCTTTAGAATAAAGGACAAACTGATGATATTCTCTTTATAAACCACATCCTGAAAGCCTTCTTATCAACTAAGGGCCTCCACCATCAGCCATTTTATAACCAAACTATTTTGCTCTAAGATGGGATTGGAAAGGATATTCTGTTTAATCTGATAAGAAACTGACAAGCTAAAGATCACAAATACTTTACAGAAGATGCTGACTTCCTGATAGTAAAGAATTACAATAGTTCAGCCTTGAAGTAACAAATGCACAGACTAGTTTCTCAGCATCACCCCTGGACAGGATGTTTCTAATTTTTGCAAAATTGCGCAGATAAAAGAAGGAAATTCTAGAAACCTCTTTGATATGGGATTTAAATGACAGGTCCTGATCAAAAACAACACCAAGATGTTTTACTTTATAATCTGAAATCAGTTTAATCACATCCAAATTAAGTGACTGACTAATCAGCTTCTTTTTCAAAGACTATAACTTCTGTTTTTTTCTGCATTCGGGAGCAGAAAGTTAAGAGTCATTCAGGCTTTTATGTCTTCAAGACATGCCTGTAATCTATGTAATGGGTTAGCTTCATCTGGATTTATTGACAGATATAGCCGATTATCATTAGCATAATGAAATTAATCCCATGCTTTCTAATAGTTCTACCAATTGGGAGCATATATATACAGTATATATAGCAAAAAGAATTGGTCCTAGCACTGATCCCTGTGGTAATCCACAGGTAGCCCTTGTGCATGAGGAAGATTTTTCATTGACGTGAACAAACTGAAATCAATCACACAGATAAGACATAAACCAGTCTAGTGCTGCTCCTTTAATCTACAAGTACAGATACAAGTCCATTATCTGAGGCCATGAGAATATCATTAACCACTTTCACCAGAGCTGTTTCAGTGCTATGATGAACTCTTAAGCCAGACTGAAACTCTTCATAAGTTCATTATGGTGTAAAAGACCAAAGCCATAGCTGAAACTAATAATAACTAAACTGAAACTAAGCCTTTTCAAAAAAAAAAAAAAAAAAAACTAAATTAGCTAACAAATACTAAAAATGGATTAAACAAAAATAGAATTATAAATAAGAAGTCAAAACTAAAATAAAAAAGATATTTATTTCAAAACTATTTTAAATCTTGGCTTAGTTAGAGAGCTCAGACTAACATTGTTTCTTAGTCATTGTCGTCTGATGCACTTTGGAGTTCAAGATATGTAATACTATTCAATAGCCTAAATTTTCATGCAATATTTGTGATTAATTAAAGGAAAACCATCTAAAATCAACCTTCTGTTCTTATAGCCACTGTGTTGTATACAAAACATTTTTGCAGATCCTGTATGTCCCGTTCTGCCGAGTTTCACCCTGTTAAAGTTGGAGTTTCTTGTAAATCCACAAACCTCTTAGCCACAGCTGAAAGTGGTTTTGTTGTCTGGCCTATGCCCTAAGAGCTCAGCATAGAGTAAGACGACAGGCATGCCTCCCCAAAAGCTGATATTTAAACTCTAAGAGTGGAAAATAGCAGATATTACTGCAGGTGTCTTTATAAGTCTTTTCACTGGAGTAGAAGGACTTTTTCTTTCTGATGTTTCTCAGTCTGCTCATTGAGAAGTTATTGGTCTGGTGATAAAGCTGTTAAAATCCTTGCTTAGGGCAGCTTAGCACAGGCCTCCCTGATAGAAGTTCACTAAGTGTTAAAAGCTGATGGTGCAGATGCCCGATTTTACAATTTTTGTCAAAATATGCATTTCTGACAAGATGGCTGTTTTTTAGCTTACATATTTTTCTGATCTTTTCAAGCTGGTCACATTTTAGTGTTCACATTTAGCATTTGGCCTAGTATTGCTTAGAATCTTTTTTTCTTTTGGGTTCACATCAGTTTATTAAATACACCCTTGATGATGTGAAAAAAAGCTGTCTAATAAACCCCATAGCATCTATTGTTTAAATCATACAAATGTTGGAGATATCATCAGAGTTTGTCATTCTAGATACCAGAATAAAGCAGGAATAATTGTCGCCCAATGAAAATAATATTGGGGACATTGTGTTTTTTATTTCTATTTTCACCTTTTCTTTGTGGAATTTGGTATTTAGTGTTAAGAAACTCAGCCAATCAGTGCTTAGCTGCAACTTAAGTGGGATTCTACCTAAAGATCAGAGTTAACATTTTACCTTATACTTGTCCATTTGCATTCAGCTCATTATTATTGTGATCCATCCAGTTCTACAGAAGGTGGCACCTACTACAATAAATATTTCTGCCATATACTGTAACAGAATAGGTATTTTATAAGACGTAGACTAGACTTAGACTTAGACAACAATTATGGTCATATTGTATATACAAAGTGCATACAAAGTGAAAGCTTGTTTTGTGCAGCTCTCATGACATTTCTATTTTCTTCAAGTGCAGCAGTGATCTAATGTAAACAGTACAGGAGAAAAAAAAATGGTGCAAAGACACACTGATATGGAAGTTCAGAGCAATAAATATATATGGTGCAAATATGCAGTATTTTGGTTTGGTGTTATCCATGTGATGACGAGACTATGAAATGATTTAGAGTTTTTTCAACATTTAAGCAGTCTGATGGCGGTTGGGAGGAAGCTGTTTCAAGATCTGCTGGACTTGCATTGAATGCTGCAAAGCCTCTTCCCAGAGGGCAGCAGGGAGAACAGTCCATGGTGGGGGTGTCAGGGGTCATTGATAATGTTACAGGCTCAGGACATGCAGCGCTGGGATTAAATGTCTTTTATGGAGGGAAGAGAAGCGCCCATGATCTTCTCTGCAGTTCTCACTACTCTTCTCACCTTCTTCCAATCTGCGTTGCTGCAGCCTCCACACAGCAAAGTGAGACTGCTGGTCAGAATGCTCTCTATTGTGCTTCTGTGGAAGGTTGTGAGGATAGGTGGGGGCAGGTGGGCTCTCATCATCCTCTGCAGGAAGCACATACGCTTTGTGCCCTTTTGACCAGTGAGGTGGTGTTTACAGTCCAAGTGAGGTTGTCTGTGATGTGCACCCCCAGGAATTTGGTGCTGCTGACCACCTCTACAGCTGAGCTGTGGATGAGCAGTGGAAAGTGGTTAGGCCGGTTCTTCCTGAAGTCAACGATGATCTCTTTTGTTTTCTCCACATTCAGGATCAGGTTGTTGTCTCTGCTCCAGTCCACCAGCTGCTCCACGTCCTCTCTGTAGTCTTGCTCTGTCATCTCTGATGAGGCCCACCACCGTGGTGTCGTCTGCAAACTTCATAATGTGATTTGTGGTGAACCTGGGGACGCAGTCATGTGTCATCAGAGAGAACGGCAGGGGGCTTAGGACGCAGCCCTGCGGGAAGCCTGTGCTTAGGGTGATGACATCAGAGGCGTTCTGTGTGACCCGAACTGACTGTGGTCTGTTTGTGAGGAAGTCTAACAGCTAATTGCAAAGGGGTGTAGTGACACCCAGCTGTTCCAGTTTTCCTATCAGTTGCTGTGGGATGATGGTGTTTGACTGCTGGCACTATGGATTGGTCCACCGAGGTGTTAAAAATGTCTGTGAGGACACCAGCCAGCTGACCTGCACACTCCTTGTACACCCACCTAGGTATGTTATCAGGGTCTGGGGCCTTTCTTGGGTTGACTCTCCTGAGAGTTCTCCTCACTTCAGCCATGTCAAGGTTGAGTGCCTCCTACCCCTGGTGTGGAATGGCTTTCACACCTGGAGTGCTGTTTAGTGCCCCAAACCTTGTTTGTCCAATTAGGAAGTCAGTGTTTGCTGCATCTACCGGGGGGAGGGTGTGTTGTAGTCTGTGATCGCCCGTATGCCTTGCCACATCCTCCTGGTGTTGCGTCCGTTTTGGAAAAGATTCTGGATTTTCTAGCTGTGGTTCTGCTTCGCTGATCTGATGGCACTGTTCAAGTTGGCACACACTGTCCTAAGTGCCTCTTTTTCATCAAACTTGAAAACTGAGTTCCGTGCTTTTAGCAATTTCTGAACTCTCCCATTTATCAAGGGTCATTGGTTTGCTCTGATGGCGATGTTCTTTGTGATGCTGATGTCTTCAATGCATTTGCTGATTTAGGCTGACACAGTCATGGTATACTCATCCATATTTAGTTTGTTGTCATACTTTGCTGCAGCTTTGAACATATTCCAGTTTGGGCATTCAAAACAATCTTGAAGTTTTTCCATGGCCCTTTCAGACCATACTCTGATTATTTTGTCTGTCGGTTTACCCTCATTAACTGGGGCTGGGACAGAGAGGGTGATCTCATGACCCGAGGTGGGGGCGGGAAGCTGCTCAGAATACATCTTTGGTGTTAGAGTAAACCAGGTCTAGTGTTTTCACCCTGAGTTGCAAAGTCCACATGTTGGTACAAATGAGGGAGCACACTCTTTAAGTTAGCCTGGTTAAAATCCCCAGTAACGATGAAAACGGCCTCTAAGTGCAGATTGAAAATCAGAGATGAAAATCAGAGCCTGATGTGAATCTCATTGGCCTCTTTTGTATTAGGGATGGGGGGCACGTAAATAGCAATAATGCTAACCACACTGAACTCTCTGGGCAGATAGAACGGTCTGCAGTTAACAGTCAGAAACTTGATATCTGGAGAGCAGCAGCTGGCGACCGGTCTAGCATTTTTACACTAGCTGTTGTTGATGTAAACACAAGGCCCACCACCACAAGTCTTACAGTTGAGTTCTTTGTTTCTATTGGCGTGGTATTGCGTTAGCCGCTCTAAGCTAATATCATTGTCCTGTATAGATGAATGAAGCCAAGACTCAATCAGAATGATGGCGCAGCAGTTACTAATCTCCTTATTTGAAGAGAGTTTGAGATGGAGATGATCTATGTTGTTATCCAGTGGGCGGACATTGATGTAACAGTGGTCTGTGGGGATTCCTTCTTAGCTTCGCCGTTAGCCCCCCTATGCTGCCTCGCTTGCTCCGTCTGGCACATCCCTTCCTCCGGCCTGACCTGCTCAGCTCACCCACTGTTATGTTTACATCCGTCCGTACCACTCCGCAGCTTTTTAAAAGTCAAGTGTGGCTGTACTTAAAGCATTTTATGACTAGCTCCACCACCTACGACTCCAGGCGGTCGTAGGTGCGGGGTCGAAGCCTGGTTTGTAGCGTTCTGAACAGCATATTTTGTGGAATTGTTGAAAGTTGTATCTGGTCACTACCGCCAGGCCCCGCCATGGTCATAGCATGGCGGTGCAATGATATGATCAATTATAGGATATTATAATAGATGGGCCATGATATTATCTATTAAGTTACATATATTCTCCTAGTTTATGTTTATATACAAACCCTACTGTGTTATATTTTTCTTTTTTTTTTCCCAGGTCACACCTTGTTGTTTGTTGCTATAGGTAATATTCTGACATGACACACAAAACAAAATGAACAAAGGGGATAAAAGCTTTATACTGCAGGTCTAGCAAGGTTACAGGTGATAAGTGCAACACTTTTTAGGCTTCAATTACTTGCACAAGTGAGTTCTGAAAAATTACTTGCTGGGTGCAGTCAATGTAATCATCATATTTAAATCATGATGATTGCAAGAGCACATACTTTAGTTTATCTGTAACATGCAGAAGGGCCATAAAAGAACTTGACCATTTTATTTTCATCGCTGTAATTAATGAGTTATTTTATTTAAGTAAACGAGGAGTGCAAATTAATATTATATACATAAACTCATACCTTTAAAAGTACTGAGATTCCACTTCTAAACCAATATCTTTGTTGATCGTATATTGATGCAGCAATTTGCTGGACATGGAGCCATTTTCCCATCTGCAGCTTTATATTTGTGTTCATTTTCCTCCCCTAGAATTGTTTGCATGTGTTAATAGATTATCCGATGTTGCCAAACCTATTCATCTCACTTTCATTGTTAGAATCTCATGCTTGAATAAGAGATTTTCAGTGCTGCCAGAAACTGAGCGGACACCTGCTCACCTGCACTCTGCACAAAAGTTTCATTAGAGGCAAATGAAATAGAGGTGGCAGACTTAATTGGAGAAATATAAGGAGGGAAGAATAAAGATTGTTGTCCACATAATGCAAACCATCTGTGTTCATCAAAATGAGGTTTTATGAGAATAATATATGGGAAATTTTCCTCTTGGCCACATCAGACCAGAAACAAACTAAGATGAAAGGATCACTTGTGAAAGTCAGTGACAGCTATTTGGGAGGCAACAAATTTACCAAGCTGCAGTGTCAGACAGAGCTCATAAGTTTCATAGAAGTGTAGTTCCGTAATACCCACTGCCCTTCACCATAAAAGCTAAAATAAAATTAAATGGTCAATCTTAAAGAATTAGATATTTTAAGAAATTCTAAGTTTTAATTTTTTCCATGATCATTAACTATTTTCATCTCTAAACACATTTTGTTAGATTCACTAAGGGGAAAATGACTTTAAACTCAAAAGTTGGGGACCCCTAGGTTAGGATTAGGTAGTGTTTATGTGCACAGCACAGCTTTTAAATGTCTCAATTTGTTTTACCCAATGTGTGTGTGATAGTTGGACGTACGACAGTAAATGTTTGCTAATAAAAATGTTGATGCAGATAAACCCTTAAGATTTTCAAAGTTATTACTTATAGATTATGTTGGAAGCACAGGACTGAAAAAGGGTAAATAAAAGAGGAAATTAGAGATTATAAAAGAAAGAAAGATTAATCTTTCCTTATAAATATGTTGTTGGAGAGTGATAGACAAACTTTAGCACATACTGCAGGATGTTGTTATCTAAAACCTATCGCACCAAAACGCCTTTTGTTTTCCCTTTCTCACTTAATCTGTATACAGTTTTCACAGATGCCTTTTATTTTAGTCAAGGGAAAATTACTTTGCATCCAAATGGAAGTTATCAGCTCTGGTTCACTCTTTTAATTAGAAAGCTGTCATTGATTGCACTAGTTGTTTGTGTACCCACCTCAGTTCTTAATTCACCAACAAGCGTGGCGTCGATGGTGTAAACTCACTTTGTATTTATACTGTGTAATGAGGCCTACCGGTTTGATTTCGGGTCAGTTGTTAAACTAAATTTGAATTGGTTAGTTCCTTCAGAAGAGGTAAATAGCCATAAAATCCACCTTAGCTGCTTTACAAAGGGAAAAAGATGATAACAGCAAAGATCTAATGCTATGTTGTTTACTGAAGGCATAGGCAGCAATGTTTAATATTTTAATGTCTTAATTTTTCACAGCTGCATTTTTTTTTCAGAGCAGACAAATTTTATCATTTCATTTGTGTTAACCCACAACCCAACCCCACCGCCTCCTCACACTGTGCACTTTTTGGTGACTTGCTGATGATGTACCCTAGAGTCATGATGTAACTCCAGGAAACAAATTTTCTGGGTAGTAGGTCATTATATTTTATTTTTTCTTCACTAAAGTGCAGTTACAGCATGTCAGTGCAACTGCCGCTGTGCTGGTGGATCTCATGTCAACTCAATAATAGTGATGTAAAAAGGGGAAATTGACAGGAGGCTGCTTTTTAATGTGGTTTAAGTACCAACAAAGGTCCTATAATCCTATCTTGTTCAAAAATGTAAAGTGACAAAAATTCTACATGTATAATGTGATGTAACCTGCAGTAAAACTTTGGAGGGTTCTCTGATTAACTGCTCAGATGCTCCTGAAGCTTTGATTTGTCTCATAGGTGGCCTGCGACAGTTTATACAGGTTCCTGTTGGGTTTAAAGTTTACTGAAATGGAGATTTTGACCTCTAACCTGCCACTGGAAAAATAGGAATAGGTCTGCACATCACAAACTGGGAAAAAGAGCGAACTGTATGTAAAGTATATCTGAGAAAAGAGTAATTTTCATTGCACTACAAAGTTTAAGTGCAAGTTCAAGTTTTAAATAAACTGTGGAATGCTCTAAATGACAGTTTATGCGGTTTTAATACAATACACTTTGTTTATTGCTGATCAGGATCTTGTTATTTGTGTCATCCAATACACTGCATGCTTAAAGTAAGCAAATAACTACCTATGCAGACATGCTACGTAAGCACAAAATACTATTTCATAGACACGAAGTACTTATTAGTGGTACTAGCATTGGTATAATGTATAAAGTGCAGCGGTGCAGGATTCAGAGAAGAGGTGGGTCAGGTTGCCTCACCTTGCCCTTGAATAACTGCCTGACTCATCAACACTCCCCAGTGGAGCAGCTGTTTAGCCAGATAGAGATTAAGGAATGGAGAAGAGAGAGATATAACAGGGTTTCCGCAGGTCATTAAAAATCATTAAAAGTCATTAAATTATTATTTTTTAATTAAGGCCTTAATTGGCATTAACATTCATTAAATGTGATTATAGTGGCATTTAAAATGCATTATTTGAAAAAAAAAAAAAAAAGACGTTTATGAAAACATAAAGATATCTGCGTGTTTGCGCAGAAGTGCTTCCGGTTGATCATAAAGCCGTATGTTTTGAAAAGAAGCTCGAGGTGGAGAAAAAGCTAGAGA
>NW_015150536.1:315229-319073 GCF_000732505.1 Cyprinodon variegatus
TTATTTTTAAGAGCATTGAAAGAGTATTAAAAGAGCATTAAATTAGAGTTACTTATTCCTGTATAAACCCTGTATAAGGTAAAGAGTTTTAAAAAGCCCCTAGATCAGATGGATTAATGATGGGAGGAGCACAGCACATTTTGTTTGTTAAAAATACCATTCAGTCACATTCTGACAAATAAACATGTGATCATTCTTCAATAATCATGTTTTACTTCTGTTCTTATCTGTCCAAATTTCTTTAGATTTTTCTGGAGGTACATAGAACAAACAGCCTTATACGGTGGCAGCCATTCAAATAGGCCCTTCCCAGGGAAATGCCATCCAAATGGCAGCCCCTGCCACTAGAGTGACCCCCTCCTTCCCCTGGGCAGCCATATTTTTTCACTCTGACTCCACCCTTTCACTGAACCACAGGGTGTGAACAGGAGATGATGCTTCTGTTTAGATCTTAATGTCCACAAATCATGACAGAAGGAATATTTTTGTACAAATATTGATTTATCAAAAAGGAATTGTAGGGGACAAGCAAAGGGCCCATCAAGGAAAGTGGGGAAATTTTGAATGACTGCTACTATAGGATAACAGGACTGGGGGGTATGATGTATGTCGAAATTTATTAGTCCAGCCCTGATTCAATCCCATGACATTCAAATTAATCCAAAAGATCTGTTTAATCTCTGGTTTTATTTGAACCCAATTCTAAAATGTTACATGTCTAGTATATTTTTTTTCTTTTTCTCTTGTTTGTTTAAACAATTAAAGTCAATTCTAACTCGACTTACTGTTATCATTCATCCAACCCTGTTATAATCAACTTTTTTACTGGCTACAACGTTTTACTTTTTGTTTAAAACAACACATATTAGATTAACGATGCTGAAGACTTGTAAAAAAAAAAACATTAAAATCATTATCCAATATTAACCTTAAAGAGTATTTTCATTAAGTACATTAAGTCACCACCTTCTACTTGACACTGAATACATTATAACTTCAAGTAATGAGGTGAAATAAACTTACGATATTTTACACAAGCAACAGGAAATAAAAAGACAGCTGGAAGAATATGTTTGAGTATCTTCAAGAGCTATAAAGGAATTAATTTCTCTCACTACAGGGTTAAATCTAAATAACAGAGAGCTTAATGTTTGAGTTTTTTCATGCTCAAGTTGGGACAACATGTAGATTAAGTGCTAAAAAACACAATATTTTGTGGCATACCTTCTGGGAACCCAAACCGTGCTGAATCTTGAAAACAACCCCTAAAAAAGCACTGAAGATATCTAAAGAGAAATCTCCTCACCTCTGTGCAGCCGCAGCTGTTTGGTAGGTCCATCAGTGGCTTTCCTTGAGTGATACAAATTATTCAGGTCAGGGCAGGAAACACCATTTTGCAGTGGAAACTTCTGTGTTTACACCTTGAAGCTTTCTCTCTCCAGTTGTTTTCCTTAGAAGAGATCACTCTGAACAAACTCTTTAAATAACACTTCATTATGTTTATGTCTTAAACAACAATAAGACAGGATGACATATTTTGACAGAAACTGTCATCTTAATTAGTCTGGAGAAGTTTCTCAGGGTTACAGAAGGCAGCGCTTACCAACCGGGCTCACATTTTGTTTGAGTGGCCTCGAATGACAGTTAAAGAAGCATTTTATACAACTACAGTATTTCACATGACCACATCATACATGTTTGTAAATGAGAAACATCCATGGCTCCAGCCTTATCAAAATATTACACTTTGCTTTAAGATAAAAGACACTGCTCTCTTTCCATTCCCAAACATTTGTTACATACATAATGAAGATAATTGTATATCAGGACAGAGGATCTGTCCTGATTAAATAAACTATTTGGAAAAAAAAAATTGTTGTGACATGCAACAGACAGGCATTATTAGGGTTTAACAGACTCAAACATCATGAATCAGAATAACCCTAACAACATGTACATACACATTTTTGTCACATAATAAAGCATAACACAATAAAGTTCCCATTTTATTCTAAATAAGAGCATTTTTACAGATTTGGAAATATTTGAGTGTTTAGTCCAACCCTTTCTTCTCTAATTCATTTAGTCATGCATTTTTCCCCACTGCGTTCATCCCTTATGCAACAAAGCACTCCCTAGATTTAACCACAAGCACTTGCTGAGTCGTCCATCCCGATCTCGCTGAACAAAAGTATACTGGTAGAAGAATAGCAATGTGCGTTCAAAGACAGTGCCATCAGTTGCATTGGAGCTTCTGTTGACAAACATTGTTGGGTGGAGGTGATGCAGAAAAATAAAGTTTTCAAATTAATAGCTTTTGCTACTGTCCAGCTTCCCTCCAGGAGGAATGTAATAAAACTTCGAAAGCTGTTATCTCCTTTAAGTAGCCTACTGCAGAGAGTGCCAACAATGGAATAGTCATATCCTCCTCAATATGTTTTTTTATATTTACATAAATTTGACATTGGAAAGCTCACGCTGCATCCTTTCGGGATCTATAAATTACTGCTTTGGCCTGATCTCTTCAAATTACTCTGCTGTGTGGTTTTTGCCTCTTTTAGAAAACTAAAACTAAAATTAGATGAATTCATCTTCAGCATGTTTTTTTTGTTTCAACATTAAGCATTACACCTTTTGCTTTAAAAAAAAATGATAAGATGTAAAGGCGTTCTATTTAAAACATAGAAATAATTACCCTTTTTAGGAGATCATTTTACAAATGAGTATTTCTGAATTATGCTTCTCAAGATTTTCAAAAACAGCTACATTGCTTAAAACGTAATATTGTATCTTTATGGAAAGTGCTAATAAAACTTTTATTTTATTAACTATATTTAATGTATATTACCGTATGTTGTTTCTTTTTCTTTGGCAGCCATGGATGCACCTGTGAACCTGACAGCCAGTGAAGTGAACCACCGCAGCGCTCTTATTTCCTGGCAGCCTCCAGTCGCAGAAATTGATAACTACATGCTGACTTACAAAACTCCTGATGGCAACCGTAAAGTAAGTTATGTCCTCCAGTTTCACTTAAAGTTTAACAAACATAAAATAATAATATATCTAAAAATATCTAAGGTCAAAATTACTGTCAAAGTTCAGTATTTGTAATACATAGTAGAATAAATCTAAAGATTAATGCATTTTTTAAAATAGAAAGTAAATAAAAACGTAAATGGCATCCAAGAACTGGGTTTATTCTGATTATTTCTACACATTGAAAAATTTGAGGTAAAAAATCCGATAAGCAGCTCTTCAATTATACACTAGACAAATATATTTATTTTTCACTCAAACTGGATGTGGGCTCTTCACTGACACTGACAGATTGTTTTTCACACCAAAGGGAGCCACATGAGAAAATGGCTTTCGGGGAGTAGTATCACTCTAATATGCCTCAGTAGAGATATTGTTAAATTTGATTAAGGGATTTGATGTGACTGAGCGATTGTAATGAAGTCCATTACTAAGAGCTTTTTGCTTTAATAAACACAGAGATCTGATATAGCAATGATCCACATTTTTTCTACCTCTTTTTAAAACATCCCTTAACCATGTCACTTTATACTGTAAGAGTGGACTTGATTGGAGATTATAAGACAAAAAAGTGTTCCCCTATCCTCTTTTTTCATCTTGCAAATGCACACTGAAATGACTGTTGTGTGAATAAATAAATATCCTCTAGCTCAGTGGAAAAAAAACCCTCTCTTTCTTTCTCTCTTTCTCTCTCTCAATAGCACACTGTCATATCTTCCTCAATATTTTTTTTTTTTTTTTATATATATATATATATATACTTCCACAAATTTGACATTGGAAAGCTTACGTTGCACCCTTTTGGGAT
>NW_015150536.1:319845-326640 GCF_000732505.1 Cyprinodon variegatus
TAGGTACGGATGACAAAAAGTGCACACCATTAAACAGAGTTTGACTTCAGATGGAACCGTATAAATTAAACTTCAGTCTCCAGGCCTACAACATAGAAAACCAGCAGAGAAACAAAGATAAAGAGAACACAATATATCACCACAACTCTGAACAATCAAGAGGATTGTTTAAAAAAAATAGCCAAAGTTCCCTCTTTGTATCCCCTTACATTTTGAAACAATATAGCAGACTGCAGTAAATGCCAAACTTCTGCGAAAAAGAGGTTGTATAGTATCACTAGAGGTGATTCTGACATCAATGTATATCTAAAAAACGCTGTTTCACAGCATAATTCTTTCCCCACATGAATAAATTTACTTAAATTAAATGTTGTACTTCTTTTTCTGTTAAAATGAAATTCATTTTAAGACTTTTTTATACTTCTACACCAGGAGAGCTCATAAATATAGAGGTGTGTATGTGGTTTCTAAGGAGTCAGTGTGTGCTGTAATTTCTTTATAGTCAAGTGAGCCTGAGCTCACTGAGCGCACAGATTCCCGTCCTCAGAGACTGAGGTAAAATAAGAATTTCTTCTATTTTCTCCACAATTTCCTTCTATTTATGCATGCCAATTATAATGTGCTTTCTGTAGTGTTTAGTTTGTTTGTCAGAAACCAACCAACTGAAGAAGAAATGAAATACAGTTATCTGGAAAATCCACCTTGTATGAAATTCTGTTTTATAATATATTTCTTCTGTAATCTCTGTTTATTGCTAAAACAGGTTCCACCTTTCAGAACCTTCTCTCATGCTTAGATAACAGCCTTTTCTAATTTAGACAACTAAATTGCAATATTAACTGATATTTACAGATTTTCTTTATATGTTTATGTATAACAGTTTGTTACATATAATAATATCTAAGACAAGAACAATTACACACCCAGCCACATTCTACCACTCAACCGCACATACACAATTGATATGAAAGTGTACAGAGGTACACATTAGCCTTGATAAGACAGGGCTCTTCAAATGCAATAAACATCTTGACCCTGAAAACCCTCCGATGGATGAATGTCAGCTCCTCAGAGACAGAGAGACACCATTTAACCGGCTGTTTCAATGCATAATTCACATTAACACATTGCATTGGAACATGTGACTTGCTTTTCCAATCCGACTAAATGTTTCATTATCCTCTTTTATATTTAATGTTCATCCAGGCAACGTTGTTGTACTCTCATTAAAAATACTAATACTGACATAAACAAGTTTTTATTCCTCTAAAGGGCCTCCTTATTTATTTCACAAAGTTTACTCCTCTAACTTCTTTTACAGTATACTCCTAGTTCTATGAAAACTGCTTCATTGTAGTCCTTTGACTATGCCACTGCAATTATATATTATTTGAGTCTTGGAAACCTTCATCTTTCTTCATATGCAGTATATGGCAGCTTTTCTTTGCTGTTTATTTCCTTTGACCTTTTCTTTTTCTCAACACATTCAACTTTGTGAAAGTGTAGATCTATCTGATTTCCTCTGACACATTTCTTATGCTATCTTTACTTTTTAGTCCAAGAATTGCTTAAT
This sequence comes from Cyprinodon variegatus, assembly GCF_000732505.1. Lineage (NCBI taxonomy): Eukaryota > Metazoa > Chordata > Actinopteri > Cyprinodontiformes > Cyprinodontidae > Cyprinodon > Cyprinodon variegatus. The sequence goes on from NW_015150536.1 coordinate 321,419, forward strand.
TGTCTTTTGAAATTCCCCAATCTGGGTTTAGTGTTTTATCTTTTTCAAAGCTTAAAAACTATGTATTTTCTCCTTAGGTTTTTAGTTGGTAATACTTGTGATTAAGGTTGTAAGAAAATATAAACTTCTTATAGTGTATGTTAATAATTTTGGTCCTTTGTGTGCACTAGGAGCTGATTCTTGATGCAGAGGACACATGGATTCGACTGGAGGGATTGGCGGAGAGCACAGAGTACACAGTTAAGCTCCAAGCTGCTAGAGGCCTTGATACCAGTGCAGTGGTCTCCACCACCTTTACTACAGGTACAGGATTTACTTCCCTATGTCTGCTTTCTTTGTACCTGTGTAGGGGAAGTAAAAGATATTCTTAACTAAATGTATTTGAAGTAAGAGAGCAGAGGTACCCAATACTCAGTCCTCAAAAAAAGAAACAGATTTTCATCTTCTGATCATTACCTTACAATGCTGCATGTAGAGTGAGTGTATATAGCTGAAATTGCAAATAATTATTCTGACAAAAGTGAATATCATTTTCGACTGCTTATAGGCCTTTCACAAATGTGCAATGCATACAGCCATGGTAAATAAGTATTACATTACAAGCCTATAATTTTGAAAATGGCCATAGTGAATTCAATCCAGTTTGATGCAGTTATATAGCGGCAGTTCACAACACATCATCTTAAGGCACTTTACAGAGACAATTCAACCATGCCATACAGTCAGATTGATAATGAGTTTTTCTTATAAGGAAAACCAGCTGAATGCATTGGGTCATTAACTTGTAGGACACACTCCTGCTGGATGAACATGGGGGACAATAGATACTGGCTGATATTGCATCAATGACTCCACAGTAGTTCCTCCCACTGAGCAAGCATGCAGTGACATTGAAGAGGAAAAACTCCCTTTAACAAAAAGAAACTTCAAGAAGAACCAAGGTTAAGTGTGTTTAGTGTTTTGCTGAGGCATAGTCAGGGTTCAAAGAGAGAGAAGCAGACATACTAGAGGAACATAGAAACACTAATCCATAAATTATTACTATGTTAGAATATGTAATGTTAAACTATCTCTACAATTGCCTCTGTCTAGGAAAGAAACAGTTATGCAGACAAGGTCTGAGTCAGTTTTAATGCCAAAGGGCACTTAGTCACAGGGAAAGCTCAGCCCAAATAGCTAACATTTCTCTCCAGCAGTAGCAATTTTTCATTGAATACTATGGGTGCTAAACCTCACCTGTAAATTTCATAAAATGATTGGTGAAATATGCATTGTCAAATTTCATAAATATTATATAATTATACTAGATTAAATATGCACTAAAATACACCTGATTTCATGACAAATCCCTGTTGAGGTTTGAGCCTAAGGCCATTGAGGTAAGCAGCGAGAAAGTAGAGCCCTGATTGAATAAAATACGTCACTCCCAGTTAGGGTAAATATGTAAGGGGTCTATACAGCAGGGGATGGTCATGAAGCTGCCTGCTTGATGCTAATTGGCTAAAGGACTTTTGACTGACAGCAGCCAGACAGTGAGGAGGTTTTCCTAATGTAATGTGTCTTATGTGTTTTAACATTTATTTATGTAATAAGTGACATTATCACCTAAGAGATTTTTTAAGCCCAGCTTTAAAAGTAGACAGGGTGTCTTCCTCGTGAATGAAAGGGGTAGCTGGTTCCACAGGAAAGGAACCTGTTACCTATTCTACTTTTAGAAATTCTAGGAGCAATAAGTAACCTGTAGGTTAAGAGTAAGGTTAGGAACATCAGAAATAATCAGATTTCTTACTTGGTTGGAACGGAATCTAATTTCCTAATTGAAGGCTTTGTTGAAGCTAATAATTATGCAGTGAAAGCTTAACTGGATCAAAACAGTCCAGAAACAGTTCAGGTTCTATTGTTACCTCAGATGCTGCCTCACCTTTGAAAGATGAAACAATTATACTTAGAGAGGTGCCGATAATCTTATTTTTAACAGAATAAATCCATTTATAAAATAATCCATAAATCATTACTGCTAAGAGCAAGAAGAGGGTCTGGTTAACAGACTTATGGCATTGTGTGAGCTTGGCAGCTGTGTTAAAATGAATCATGGATTATTTTTTTTCTACTTTATTAATAAAGAATAATTTTCTGCTTTTGTTTTGCAAAGTATTCCTTATTATTATTCACATTTTTTATTGAATTGATGTAATCAAATTGGAAGAAAAAACCTACAACAGTTGCCTTACGAAGATATTTGATTTTACATTTCATACTTGGAATGTTAAGACAAGTTTGGATTTTAAAAAGCAATAAAACTAAAAAAATATCCTTGTGTAGAGGTGCTCACACTGTACCTCCATTGATGACTGTATAATAAAGTACCATTATTTAAAAGTAGATTCCACGTCCTATGACCATTGGAAGCAATAAAAGTGTACTTTTGTTGTCACTTTTAATGTATTTAGGAAAAAAACCACTCAGCATTGAAAAAAATGGAATAGTTCAATTTTAATTTTTCTTTTTCTTTTTTTTTTGGTGAAGAAAATATAGCCTCTATTTTGCTCTGTTTTTTCGAGGGATAAATTGTTAGGCCTGAAATGTGCGTCACATATTTATCATTAGAGCGATTCGACTTTTTAAAATTTCATTATTAGCGACAAGTTTACCCCAAATGTTTATTTTAACATAAACCATTACTTTCAGGCCCAGTAGATATTTTTCAAATTTTGAAAAACTTTTGATGTTGGAAGAAAGCTAAAAACACACAAATAACAGATATATTTGTAACCAGTGTTGCGCCAATGCCATTTTTTGGCCCCCGATACCTGGCTGTGCAGTATTGGCCAATACTGATACCATCTGTTTGAAATTGATGTGTGTGTGTGTATATATGAAGAACTGAATACTACTTGGATGTAAAATAATTGCCATCATGTCTTTGTCCAGCTGCTGCCTACCTTTGTGAAGCAGGAAAAAGACTAATACAAAGTGAATCCAGTAGAACTTTTTATTGCCTACCTGGAATAGGTGACAACAGTTGAATAAACTTTTTGCTCTCAAAATGGTATTGATGCCCTATTTCTTGGTACTTGCCGATATCGATACCATCATTTTAGTGCTGGATTGGGGCCCCGCCCGATACTGCTATCGGTGCAAAACTATTTGTAAAAACTACTGAACTGAATTCACTAACTTTTTTTGTTCCCTTCTCAATCGCTCTACTTTCATTGTCGGCGTACCGCCAAACATTATGCAGAGATTTGGTTCTACTGGTGCTGTTGTTGAATTGGGAGATGCTGTGGAGGCATTGCAGAGACAAGGGTGGAACAGAATGGAGAAATACCTGCTTTGAGTTTCACGCTTCGCACATCTCCACTGTCTCCACTGAGTTGATTCCCATGGTGCTTCATCTACATTCCCTGGCAGTGGTTTTAGCCATGCAGTAGTGATGGGTCCACTAACCCCGATGTGTCGGTGCATGCGTTGAGCCCATAGATCAAAAGACTGTATTGGTGCGCGTGTTGTTTCAAGAAAGTCATGTGACCGATACAGGAGCTGTTTCTAACTGACTGACTCACCAAACTTGGTTTAAAAACGTATCTGTCAACATGATGCATTTGCTAAAAAAAACGTCTCATCTTTTGCGGTTTATCAATAAAATGATCAAGAATTTTGGAGCAGCCTAAAAGGAATAGGAACGTTTCAGCTTATACGTTTTTCTTTTAATTTTCTCGCTGTATCGTACTTTTCCTCTCCGTTATTTCTCAACTTATCTGAATTAAAGTTAATTTCAAATCGACTCTTAGTTTATTTACTGTTTTTACAGTACTTATTGTTTTAAAATTAGGATTTAAAATCCTAATCTACAAGCATTTACATTATGTATTGGCTGTATCTAAAAATATCAAGGATATTTTTAATTTAAATATAGATATGAAATAATACAATATAACCTACAATAACTTTAATTATATCATTCTACTAGGTCATCCAATCAATTCCTCTATTAAATAAGCTGCCTGTAGTGTCTTTAAATGTCCAGCAGGTGTCACTGTTCTGTGAGATAGTATCAACACAGCATCAATACAGTTTGGCAATATGTGAAATGCTTCAAGATTACCCCATTAACCCATCACTACCATGCAAAAAACTGTTGGATGGTTGGCCTATTTTTTGTAGAATTTAAAGGGGAACGCCGTTTTTTTTTTTTTTTCTTTTACATTGGTCGATTGGTCGGTTTAAAGGTTATTACATCGTGTTCTACTCACCCATATGAGTTTTGTGTCATTTGGAGCTGTTCTGAAGATATTCCATTATATCCAAGTAACGTATTCCTTTGGGCAAATGAGTTCAAGGCACAAACTAAACAGTTCATAATTTATTTTTTATGGTACGCCAGCATTCATAACATGTAGGCGAATCACTGTCTCCCTTGGTGTTAGTGGCACATCACCCATAGTTCTGGCCACATAATCGCTTTTTTGGGTTCCGCTATCGGGACGGAACCAATAATGGTTACAGCGAGGGGTTCGGTAAATGTATGAAAAATATTGTCAATTATTTTAATCTTTGTCATGGATCACAAAAATAAAATCCTATTTATGATGTGCAAACAATTGTAAGACCTAAGAAAGACTGATTTAAGACATTTTAATGGCAATTAAGGCCTTGAATTTATATTGAAGAATTCAATGGCTTTTAAGACTTTTTAAGGATCTGTAGGAACTCTGTGTATGGACTGCACAGGGAAGTTTAAATTCAATGAAAAATAGCCTATCCATCCAACAGTTTTCTGCATGGTAGTGATGTAGTGGTTAATGAGCGGTTTTCAATTCAAAGACTCCAGTTCGCTCCGACTTTATTTAAATTCATGTTTGACTTAAAACCTAGACCAATGCCTATGCTGTAGTCTGTACCTATAATCTGTTACAGTCTATGTTTCAACTTTACCATGGAATCACCTAGACGAGGATTGCATATCATAAAAACATTTACTAACTATACTCAACAATACAGAGTGGGTTTACATGAAGTGATCATTGTGGTAAGAGCCTGTTTTTGAAAATGGATCGCATACATGCATAATACGCTATTATCTCATTTGCAATGGGATGCGAAGTGACCTTTTTTAATGTAGTCTGGTAACATAAATTGATAATTAGATTGTAAACACGGGACAACATGAATGGAGCAAGGTGTTATGTTCATAGCCAGTTAAATAAGACAATACACATCAG
>NW_015150536.1:328400-331443 GCF_000732505.1 Cyprinodon variegatus
GACAGCTGAGCAATTTTCTCTTGCGTCTAAATCTCATTATGAAACTATAATTGTATTCATTGCAAAATGTGCAAATGAGCTCAACAGGTTATCTTTGGTGTTATTGTTTGAGTGGAGGTGTTTTATTGAAATAGTGCATAAATATTCTTTCATAATAACTAGAATCTTGAAAGAGATGTTTTATTCTGGGGTTTTTTTGCTAAGAAATTGGACATAACATTTATAATTATGGATAAGAGTTGAAGATTATGCCTTGTCGTATCCTCATTTCTAGCTCCATTTAGAGGCACACATCATCACAAACATGAATGGTAAATATATTTTTTTCAGTGGTACATTTAACTTTTATTGATCTCTTAGTATAATATTTATGTATATTGAATAGTAAATAATTGATAAATAATAAATATTTGATTATATGGAATAAACAGGAATTTAATTCTAAACTTCCCCTTAAATTCAACTTGACCTAAAATCGACATCTAGATTGTTGAAACTTGTGCATAACAGAAGGTTCATGCAGGACATCAATACAAGCAACATCAAAACTTGTCTCATACAGGTAAAAAGATTTTTTTGTATTTCTACCAAAAAAGAATGAAGATGTCATCCACTAATGCAAAAGCACAAAGTCACAAAGAGAAATCCACATTCTTTCCCTCTGAGGTATTGAGTGTGTTAAAAAAGATGCAGAGTGACAGATACCTCTTAGCTTTTTTCACAAGACCACCTGAAGGCATCACACCGAAGCATACTAACAGAGATATACTGCATATTTAATGGGTGTGCTTCTAGATTACAACCCAAAGACTCTGTTATTCATAAATCTTGTACAATGAGTACAATATTTAAGCTGACCCATGTCCTTAACAGTGGAATAACTCATATTTATTCCTTTCACCTCCTTTGAACTCTCACTATAGAGGGCTGCCTTAGTCTCTGGGGCAATGCTTTATTTTTGGTTGCCTTCCAGCCTGTCTCTTCCCTTCCTATGTGTTTTAAGGCTTTATATGTGTCCTTCCAGTGCATAAAAGCTGCTTAATGTAGCCTCTGGTTGTGGGGGCTCGGGAATATGGCAGGTTATAGACAACATGCCAGCTTGCTTGGAATGCAGCAGACTATACAAACCCTAACAAAACATAGAGACTACAGGATTAAGTAGTCCTGTTAGCATAATGGGCTGCTGGTTAAAATAGTTACAATATGGATAGGCAAGCAGTAATCGAGTTTTTCCTGTTTACACCGACATTCATTCTTTAAAGCCTGAGCTGAAGATTACGATTTTGACCAATAAAATTTTTGCATTCTAAGAACTCTTGCATTTGCCACGACATTGGGATTTGTCACTTCCTGTTTTATGGCAAAGCATAAATGAGGACTACCTTTAGCATTTTGAAACTTTCCTTTTAAAGTTAAGGTCTGTTTCTTGAGAAATTGTTAAGCTTCTACACGCTATCATTGTGGGTCAATCACCACAGAAACATGTGATTATGTTTACATTGGTGGATGGTGGCTAAATTGATGACTATATACAACATTATGTGTGATGACATCATCTAGTGACTTATTGTGATTTTATGGGACAGCCAATAGCATCTTTTTGATGAAGAGCTGAAAGAAATGTGTCTGTTAGGATGTGAGGGTGTCAAGAGAGGAGGTAGATCTGCTTGCATGCAGGCTAAGCATAGACTAGAAATAATTACAGCAGGCAGAGAAACAGGAGGCAAAAAACGTATTTCGACAAAGTATGAGAACTCGACTTATGCTGGTACTAGTTACCTGGCATAAGCCAGATTAATACGTGTAGCTCATAATTCTTCACGGAGTCAATCTGGTAAGACTCCTCTAGAAAACATTCACAAAAGAAAGGGACGTTCAGTACAATTCTTCAAGCTGATTGGGTAAATCAAGTGACACATGCCTCCCATGTCGAGCTTTTAGCCAATTGTTGCAGCAGTAGCAGTTGTGATTATATCACATTCTTGATTTGTTTCACAACTAGTGAAGTTGACTTATAATTTAAACTTGCATCAATTCTGTTCGAGAGGACCATGCAAACATCTTTCTCATCCGCAAAGAATGTTTTTTTTTTTTTTCAAAAAAAAAAATTTTAAAAAAAAATGGAGGGTATTTCATTTGAAAACTGGTGAAGCCATGTTGGTTTTAATTCAGCCTTCCAACCTATGGTTGACGCTATGATATACATGTTACTGAATACCATTGGTCCAAAACAATTGATCTTGCTTGCCAGATAACCTTAATTGGGGTCATTTGTGTTGTACACAAAGTGAACAGACAGCAGTTCAGCTCAGTTTATTTATATAATATTCACAACACATGTGATCTTAGTGCACTTTCCAGAGACAGTTGATCATACAGTCAGATTAGTAAGGTTTTCTATCTAAGGAAAACCAGCTGATTGCATCCATTCATTCATTAGTAGGAAAGGCTCTTCCTGAATTAGCATGTGGAGAGACTACATATCAGGAAACTAATATAATACAATGAATGAAATGCAATAGTGTGGAAAGTAATCCAGAACCAGGACTCATCCCATAAATGCTGTTGGAATAAACAGCAAGTCTTACAACATATTGTTCCTTCCATTGAATGATTGATGCAAAGAAAACATGAAACCAACGTGTTAAATTTAGATCAAGTTGCAAACATGACGTAACTTGCAGACACACAAAAACATACGGATATAACAAAAACTTGAAACTGTGAAAGCTTTTTTAGGTTTTTAACTTAGCTTTTGTGTTTGTATCTATGTTTTTGTTACTGCTAAAGTTGGTATTGTAATATTTTTGGACAACTAGAACATGTTTGTTTGTGCAATACGCAGATGTAGAACAAATATTGTAATGTAGTGCTGTAAATTAACTTTCCATAGAAAAAAAAATGGCACAGTTTGTTGCTCTTTAGAGTACTGTGATGAGTGTCAACATTTACATGGTCATGTTAACCATTTTCTTAGACTCCGACTTTTCAGGTTTTGTAAATACCTCAAAACAGCCCTGGGTAGACTTGTTAAGACTTGTTA
>NW_015150536.1:331602-339156 GCF_000732505.1 Cyprinodon variegatus
TATATATATATAAATCTTACATAGTCCAGTTTGGCTGCATTTTGGTTAAATATAATTTAGAAGTTTGATTCAAAGTGATCATATTCAATTTGGTGCAGACCTGATTATAAATAGGGAAATTAAAATCAAGACTTCACCTTAGTGCCACATCCAAACCGCCCAGCAAAGCATTAGCGTGCTGGAAACCTAGAAACACCAATTTGTTGTCTTTCTTTTGGTGCAATTAGGGTAAAGGTTTGTTTTTATTTCAGGCATTTTCATTCTGTGTGAAAATGAAAGGATGGGAACACTACTGTCACAGCATAGGGAGCATGCAGTACTCCTGTGTTTTTTTCCCCACCATTATAAAATATTCTGGTAGACTCTAGGGGCCAGTGTAGGGCACTACATGTTTAGAATACCAGACTACACCTAAACGTAGAAAACACAATTGCCTCCAACCTTTCAAATTAAAGTTTTTCACATATTGCGATAATTTTTGCTAGCTGAGTTTGTCTTCTTATATTCAAGAAAAAAGTATATTAGGTTTTTGTAATCTAGTTAGCCAGCAAACACAGCAAGACCATGATGATGTGCTCAACACTTAGAGAAGACTTCTCAATATGGTTGTTTCTCTGTCTTCTCCTTTAAGGAACTTTAAACTTCAAAACTGGTGTGAGATAAATGTTTTACTGTTTTGAGATTTTCAAAAAACTTGTATATCTTGATGGCCAAGATATACTAAAACAGATTTATCTTATTTCCTACAATTATTACTATTACTATAAGTAGTAGTAGTAGTAGTTTTCCCAGTAAATACCTTAAGAGTGTATTTATTTTTAAATTTTATTCTAAGAAATATGTCCACCTCTCCATCTGCATGTCTTCTTATCCATGCCAATGTATAAAACTCACCTTAAATGTTAAATATTTCTTCATTTAGATTTAAAACACAAACTATTCCAAAACAGCTGAATATGGTAACATTACTGAGGAAAACGTTTAAACCCCTCAATGCTGTTAACTCCGAAAAAAAAAAAAAACTCTGATTCAACATAAAAAACTGAAACAGAGCTCCCAACATTGAGCAGGTAATGGGTTAATGAATAAAGAGCAGTATTTCAACATAAAAAAAATCTTCTGATCTTGATAACAACAAAATAGGTTTAAAATCAGCAGAAAATCAGCACAAAAATGCATCACATTTAAACACAGAAAGATATTGTTACTATGAGCACAATGAGCAGTTTGACAAGCAAATGTGAGTGTCTAAATAGCTTGGAATGAATATTAAATAATTTGTATAAATGTGTTTCATAATAACATTATTAAATTTTCTCAAAAGTGACTGTCATCCAAATTAATGACTATAACGAGCCTTACTGACAGTGGGCAGGATACCACCACTGTGTGAGGTTGTCAATAAATTAGATCACTGTTATGGCCTTGGGGAGCCATTGTAGAGAACATTCAGCTAATCACCACCTCTGCACTCAAAATAGCAATTTACTGCACAATAGAAAACATAAAAAACAATATTAAATCCATTCAAACTGAAAAGATGAGCCACTTGACTGGCCAACGATAAAGAGTTTGATAATTATCCGTTGTAGTTTGAGGATGGACGTTTTAACAGCGCTCTTTATCTGCACCATGCTCACTGACCTCTGCTGAGCACAGCTTTAGTTTGATGATGTAATAAAAGAGACATTCGGTAGACTGGGAGCGATCTGTAATCATTATCCCATCCTTTAGCTTTTAATCCCCCCTCTTATTGTTTCTACATAAGCGTGGGAGTGAGGACAGTAATAAAATGTTAGATAATATTACAAGGGCATAGCTATGTGTCAAAATGGATTTTCAATCGCTTCAGTTAAATATGAAGCGGTAAAAAAAAGGAAAACTGTAAAAATTATGGGTGGTACATTAATTGGTGATAACACAGCTATGCTATACAACAGAAATTCAAAGTGACTTACTGTTAAGCGTATTTTTATTACCACAATCGCTTTTCCCTGGTCACCCTAAGTGCCCCTGCATTTAAACATCAATTGTATCTCTTTTCCTTTGGCGTTCTGTATTACAGCAGACTTAGTTTCCCTGCTGCACTACGTCTTATCTGTAAAGGCTAGAGATTTAATTCCCTGACAAATTTTTTCCTCAGATTGGTTCAGCAAAAGTGCACATCTGATCATTCTGCAAGAAGTAAAGCAGAGATGTACACTCTTTTCCAAATGGGCCTAGTGGCAATCTGATAATAAAGGCTGTTGCAATCGTTCATGATGGCTTGGGGCCTTATCGGATGTCGGGGTTCAAACAACCTTTGTATCTGCTGCCTCTGAGATAGCAAGCAAAGCTGTCGATTTCAATAGGTTGGAAGATGTGGTATTTAGAAGAGGGCAGGTGGTGACAGTGTCCACCGCTCTACAATGCCAATCATACACAGCAGCTGACAAAGACTCATGACATAAGCGCTCACCAAAATACAAACTATCATCCCATAAACTGGAGCTGAAAGTAGTTACTAATACAGGGACTCTATTTAAAGTACGTGTTTCCTTTAACATTTCAGACATTTTTACTGTTGCTGGATTTACAAAGAAGTACAATTTTTATGTCTAGTTTTTATCACCCAGACAACAAACAAATACAAAAACTTTGGACACTTTAAAAACTGAAACCACATAATACAAAAAATAAAGACAACGCATTCTTAAAAAGTTCAAAGTTACATGCACACTACAAAAAATTGAAATCTAAGTAATTTTTTCATTTTAAAATAAGAGCATTTCTTCCTTAATTGAGTAGGTTAGGGAGACACTTTGCTAATGGAATAAGACTATTTATAACTAAAATAAGAAGAAACAACAGCAGTCTCATACTTCAAGTGCGTAATGTCTAATTATTGTATTTTAAGGGTAAAAATGCTAATTCCATTGGAAGATCATTTTATTTACCTACTCAAAAGGGTAAATACACTTGATTTAAGAAAGTTTTACAAATTTCAGATCGTTTTTGCAGTGCAAATACAGAGGTTTAGATTTGCACAAAGAAAGGTTTCGAATATTGTCTGTGTCCAGAGGGAGAAAATTCCAGAGTTTGGGAGCAGAGAGGGATACAATTATATTCCAAATATGGCAGGGTGCCAGTAGAGCTGCTGTAAGACTGGGTTTATGAGATGAAAAGAGGGAGTTTTGGTGAGGCAGGCAGCTGAATTCTTGACCATTTGGAGCTTATGCAGGGATTTTTGAGGAAGACCAAAGAAAAGAGTTTCAATAGTTGATGTGGGAAGACACAAGGCTATAAATAACAGGATTTTAGTTTTCTAACTGTTAAGGTAATTTCTAGATGTTAAAGGTGAATCGTGATATGAATTCAGACAGCCATAAGATTAGTGAGGATAGTGGGAGTGTGGAATTTAACTTCCAAAAAAAGATAGAGCTGGGTGTCATCCTCATAACAACTATAATGGATGCTAAATTCCTGGAAGATATTGCTGAGGAAAAGGAGATAAATGATCAAAAGTATGGTTCCCAGAACCAGACATAGATGAAAACTGAAGGAGTTAAGTAGAAAGAGCTGAGTGTAATCAGCAGATAAAGTAAGAATTAAACTAGTAAAGCAGGATGTGAGTGATGCCACTGGAAGATAATCTGGGGAGAAGGATGAGAAATTATATTGAAGGCCATCATTACATCGCCAAGAATGAGAGTTAATGGTACACCAGAGTCAGAAGCCATTAGAAAAGCTCTTTTATATATTTTTTCTATGAGAGTGGATTGACTACACGCCATGTTACCAAAGAAAATAATGACTACCTGTAGCCTTCGTGTAGAGGTCACGGATTAGCAGACAGCGGTCCGGATCCGGACCCACCTGCTGGCTGACCCGGACCCAACCTGATTTAAAACATTTATAAATTAACGCAAGTTGTCTGACGACAGGGTCTAACCCTCAGATCCCACATCATCCATCTTCGCTCCAGACCTCCTGCGCAAAGCAAAGACTACAGCCTCCGCTGTTCCTCTCATCTTTCTCTGCTCCGATTATCTCAGAACTCGAGGAGAGCATAAACTTTATTATTATTAAACTCAGGAGCAAGACATGCGGAAATGAAACCTTCATTTAATATGACTTTAAGGACTTTTAAATTTAAAAAAAATCCCCCCATCATCCAGCCAGCATATGTTCAGTTTCTGCCCAAATATTTTTTATTTTTGTTGTGGATTTTTGTAACAGGGATAACTAGGATCATACATGGTTTATATGAACTATGTTTGTTCTCTGCCTCCAAACTCAGCATCTCTTCGTGAGAAGAGAAGAAGATGAGATGAAATGAGAAGTTTCTTTTGAAGTTGTGAGAGGCACTCTTGGGCGTTTTGACTGGATTTGAGGAAACTTTTAAGCCTCCCAGTATAAAATAAATGTTTTGATCGAGTTGAGAAATGCTTCCTGTTATGTTGATGTACCAATAGTTTGCATCCAATCATTCAGTTAAACTTTCTTAGTTTTTGGGAATAGGTATAGAAGCTCACGAATGAGCCTGGAATGGCTTGAGAATGGCTTTGTCGTCATTCAAAGCCCAGGTTTAAAGCCTTGCAGGGTAGCCTAAAGCCCACTACTCTTATTAAGCCATAAAAAAAATTAAAAGAAAATGTCAGTTCAGGTGTTTTACAAGATATGTGAGTCAGGAAATTGTCTATTTACTAAACTGAAAACTGAAAGATTTTTGTTCTCTACTTCAAAAAACTTTCTTTTTTTTTAATCTTTTTTTTTTGTTTAAAAATTCAATGTATAACATGGATGCATAAAAAAACTCATTTTATTTCAGTGGTAAATCCTGTTTAAAGTAACAGATTATAATTAAAAATGTCTTTGTACCGTTACTGGTTGATTTTCTTTATTTGGACCTCGCTGATTTTAAATTGGTGACCCAAACCTAGTGTATATACTGTATAGGCCCACCTATTTATTACAAGATTACACCTGTCATGCTAATTGGTGGACACGCATCACTTTTTTCATTTTTTTTTGGATCGAATCAATATTATCATTCTTGTCCAGACCTGTTTCATGAGTTTTATTTTTGAAAATTATTCTGTTGAAGCAAATGTCCGACTTTTATTTCTTCATTTTCATAAAATGTTCATTATTATTGCTTTGATCTTAGCAGGCTTTTCTTTCATTAAACATGTGGTACTGACAATATTGCAGACATGTGTATTACAAGCAAAAGAAACATAAGCTTTTTTCTCTATCATACATGAAATCTGAATAAACATTTTTATGTCCTATGTCAGAATCAATATAATTAGGAACTTTTTTTTAAATGCTAGGCTAGAATAATGATAACGATCTTTGTTCAATTATCTTCTTGAAGGTAAAAAGGTAACATAATTTTTATTCATATTTGGTAATCCTGCCTTTCAACTGTGTAAATTTGCGTCAAATGTTTTCAATATCCTTCCACAAGCTCCTCACAAAAGTTGGCTTATTCCTTCTTACGGTAATGTTGTAACCGAGCCTTCAGAGGAGTAATTATATTATTCATTATCAATATAAGCTATAATATCTGCTTTGGTTGCTCTTCCGATTCATTCTTAATATAAAATTCTGACATATGCAGTGAGGATGATTAGTTTTATCCTAACGAATGGGATATCTGGTTAAGTTCATATGACTGCTTTAGGTAAAAAAATAAAATAAATAATTATGTTAGAACTATTCATATACAGAAACTTGTTTATATTACTTTTTTAATGTATTTATTACTGTTTTCAAGGCTGCACTTAAAAAAATGTCTAGAGTTGATTTAAACTAAATTTATTTTTGTATACACTCTGTTAAACAAAATGACAAAATAAATCTAAGTGTGAGTCTAAGGTAGAGTAAAGAAAACTTTATATTTATACCTTATAGCATTATACTTCGGGTAGGAAAAACTATAAAATGTATGGAGAATATAACCCTTTAATATAACCCTTCTCTCATTCTGGCAGTTAGCAAGTAGAAATAGATTTCATAACTGACTGTGAGGTAAAAATAAGTATCTATTTATATAATTAATTATACTTTTGGTTTGATCTTTAATAATAAATGCATTTAATACTTTCCATATATAATGAAAAGATGGTTTATTTCAGTAATTCATGTCAAAAATAAAACATGTAATTGTAGGTAAATTACAGAGTGATATATTTCCTTTTATATAACTTTTCATGTATTTATATTCATTTAGAAGTTAATCATTTAATCTTGGGCAGATAGACTGTTCTGGTAAAAGATACAAAGAACAGAGTGGACCCACAGCAGCAGATGATATGACTATAAACCATGACCCCTCTAAAATATAGATCCAGTGCTTTTCCGTCTATATAGGCCTTTGAACCACTTTGCAATGTCAAGTACCTTTTTCTTTATTTCCACTTGAGATTCTTCTGACATGGTTTGGTTTAAAAGTGCCTTAACATAAGGAATGAAACAGTTTCCCTCAATACATCTGTGTGTGATAGCTTCTGAATCACTGACTCCAGCTGCAGTCCTCACCTTGTGAATCTTTCACAAGCCTTTGAATCATTTTTGCTCCGCAGTGATCTCAGGGTTGTGGTTATAGCTATTTGATTTTCGTTCTTCTTTACAACTGTTGTTCCTTCCACACAGCCTTCTATATTTTTAATATGCTCTGTGACCAGCCAGCTTTTTTCCTCTTTGCTTGTGTGTATTCTTCTAGCCAAGGGGCAGTGACCTTTTACCTAATAACATTCAGACTGTTACTGTAAAACATTTCTAGTTATGTCCATGTTTTTGTTTAATATTCCTAATTTCTAAAAAAAAAAAAAAAAAAAAACTCAATAAGACATTTTTATGTACACTAGAAAATAATCTGAAGAATTACATAGGTATGTATTGTGTTCAAAATAGAGCAGAAATGCATACAGAAATATGGGATAAGCATCGTAATTGGTTTTTGGCAACAAAAAAAACAAACACTTAATTAATAAGCAAAACAAAGGGGATGTCAAAGGATTGAAACGGGAGAATCCAGATAACAGCAATGACCTACACTTAGATACTGAGGGATATTAGGGGAATGAAATAGAGTGAATGAGTGTTTATCAAGTAATATCAGGGTAATCCAAGGCAGAGAGTAGGAAAGGTTATACATACAGGCACACACACTTACACACACACCCATATACCACCCACAAGGACCCTAACTAAAGTACAGTAACATCTCTGTTGGATATTGTCTCCCACCCCATGCATGAGGCTGTTGCTAAACTGGACAGCTCCCTCAGTGACAGACTGCTGCACCCTAAATGCACCAGGGAGCGTTATCACATATCCTTCCACCCAGCACCTGTAAGACTTTATAACATCACTGTTACTAACCTTAATAAGTTGTTGCATTCATGCTGATTTTTTACACAGTTTCCGTCTTAGTCAGTTAAATAACATGCTGTTGTAATTTTTGCACATCTGCTGTTTCTGTTATTTCTTGATATACTCTCTTTGATATACTTTTCTAAGGTCCACATTCTGTGACCACTTTTCCTATAACCTTTTGCTGCTGCT
>NW_015150536.1:339221-349869 GCF_000732505.1 Cyprinodon variegatus
AGTGCATTCTTCTGTTTTCTCCCCACCTCAGACCTTTATTAGTTTTATGATCTTGACCCCACGACTTGATCAGGGAGCTTTTTATACATATATATATATCTATATCGATATATCTATATCTATATCTATATATCTATATATATATATATATATATATATATATATATATATATATATATGTGTGATCATTTTTGTGTCACTTTTAAGTGACATTTACATATGTCAAGATGCACTTTGAAGTTTTATTAAATTTACTTCAGTTCTTGCTTTTTCTGCAGGTCTTGACAACATCCAGAAGATTGCATCTCAGGGCCGATATGAGCTGAGAATTGACATGAAAGATGGGCAGGAATCAGTTTATGCCAATTATGACAAGTTTTCCATTGGAGATGCCAGAAACCTATATAAGCTCAGGATTGGAGAGTACAATGGGACTGCTGGTAGGTACCAAAAGAATAATCAAACAGATATTTAACACTAACAACTAATATATGAGCCATCATTGGTTTGACAGCTAAGACCTACATAGCTTTTTCAGCTTTCCAATCTCTCCAAACTTTAACTTTACTGTTAATATGGCCTTATGTTAAAAAGTATCCGTATCCCTGTAGTATTAATGAGTTAACTTCTATTTTCCAAATTGTACCCATGATACTTTAGAGCTCCTTTCTTCTATAGTCCACATAGCCCTGTTACTTAAAAAAACACAGAACTATGTTATTATTAATTCTCTTTGGTATGTCTTTATTTCCCAGCTTAACTTTATATTTAATGCTCTTTTTCTAAATCCCAGGTGACTCTCTCAGCTACCACCAGGGTCGTCCATTCTCAACTAAGGACAGAGACAACGACATCGCTGTCACTAACTGTGCCTTGTCCTACAAAGGAGCCTGGTGGTACAAGAACTGCCACCGGGCCAACCTCAATGGAAAATACGGAGAATCCAGGCATAGTCAGGTAAATACTTTTACTCACTTTGTTTCCTTTCATTTACAATTTATACATTGATATATAACTGTGATAAGTTGTAAAACTGGCAATTTTACTAGAGTTGTTCTGTTTCAAAGTGGACCTCTTTGCATTTAGTATATGGTTTAGTTTCAACTTTGTATGAGGAAAGAATTTATGAGAATTTATTAGATAAGAAATAAAATTGTATGGACTAAAGTCAAAGAGTTTCAGGAAGTTCTGGAGTACTCCCTTTTGTTCAGCAAATGATTGTGGATGATTTTAGATCATTTAACAGAGCAGGATAAGCACGGGAACAAATTCTGACAAAAAACAACAACTTACCACATAGGTTACCACTATTAGTGGTAACGTAACCTATGAGGTAAATAATTAGTGCTTTAAGTTTGCACTATTGTAGATAAAAAGATATTGATGGTGTGCAAACACATCAAAGGTTTATCCTTTCTATTTTCTGTCCTTTGAATAATCACAAAACAATGTAGCTCACTCAGGACAAATACAAAAACAGAAAAGAGATACTAACTTCCAGACTTTAACCTAATCCACTAACTATCTTTTATATCAAACCATGCTGCAAGTTTTTTGTGGCTATGATCTGAATTCTATCAAAATCTATGCAAAATGAAAATTCCTACTCTGCCTGTCGGGAGTCATTCCTCTATTTTCACTTTACTGCAATATACTGTTTTTCTTTGGTCATGTGTACCAAAAGCCGTCATTCAGATCAATTTGGTTACCTCTGTATAATTTATTAGTATTCTGTCAACAAATATAGCCCACCAACTGTTCCTGAATGGCTAAAAACCACTGAGAAGAGGAATCATGTGACATTTACAAAAAATCATTTGGGAAGTTTCTGGCTCCATACCAGTTTTGCCAACCAGTCCGCCCACCATCTCCACATGTCAAAGTATTCCTGCATATCAATTAATGCATGGATGTATGTTCAAACTAACTAATGTAGCTTTTTGTGCAGAATTGCTCTGCAAAAATAGAGGAGATATTTCTTAGGACCTCCCATATTCTAAAACCTAAAAACCTAGGACAGATTTGCCAAAAGGTGCTTAGCAAAAACACACATAAGAGGTGAACCGAGTCCAGCTTCCCAACTGGTATAAAGCACCAGAGATTTCTGTAGCTTTGCTTGTGGATATGATGTGGTGGCTGACTTTCTTTTTGTTATTTTTGGGTCAATTTGAATCAATCACCAATTAAACTAAATGTCCTCATTTGAAAAGGTTGACATTTTCAAAGTGCATTTTGGCATTTGCGAAAATCGACATGAAAGGAAGCTATTACAGCACACTGATTAAAGGTTAAAACCTCTTGAATTGAAAGACTAATTATTAGTGAATTAAAATACATGAAAGAGGATCCTAAGTGGTCTGCCGGAGGAGTTCAGAAACAACAACTGCTGCAGCTTTTCTTGTTAGATTTGCCAGTTGAAAAATGTGATCCATGGCATAAGCTGTTAAGAGGACGTTGCTGAACACCTCCAAATTCTTTCCAGTAGCTATGACGGAAAGTTTGCACTGACAGAGTTAAGTTTTTATTTTGTTATTTATGTTAGGCTGCTGTTACAATACTGAGGTTACAATACCAACACCGGAAGCAAATCTTTTTTTTTTTTTGTTTTTTTTTTTCAGTAGATAAGAGGTAATAGTATTTGGAACATTTAAGTGATTTTGGTTTTAAACCCTTTCTTGACTAATTTCTGCCCTTTTTTATTTTTTTCTGTTGACATGTTAAAGCACAGACGGCGGATGCAGAGATTAAATGCTAACAGTTAAAAAGAAAATCCTTACAGAACGTCGGTAAATAAGAAGAAACAGATGGAGATGATGATCCAAAGGTCTAGACTGAGGCTATGAATAGAAGGTTATAATGGTGATGCAACTGGTCCTTCAATCTGACACGCTATTTTAACTTGAAATAATTCAGTTATGGCAAAAATCCATCCTATTTATGCAAACGCTTATTTTCCACTAAGAAAATATGTTTTTCCAGCTTTATCTTGTCTGATTTCTCAAGGCAAAATAACACAAATAATTGTGTTCATGCAGCAAGTTTATACTATAATTATGAGAAATCAGCTTCATACTTTAAGCTGGCCTATTAACCCAGAAAAAGAAAGCATTTCGATTTAAAATGCCTTTCATATTAAAAGAGCATTTGAAATGTGTGTCATTGTTGCAGGGAATCAACTGGTACCACTGGAAAGGCCATGAGTTCTCCATTCCTTTTGTGGAGATGAAGATGAGGCCCTTCAACTTCCGTAGCATCAGCAGTAAGAGGAGACGATCCGTCCCTGTATAAGCAGGCTGACTCCACCCTGCGTAGAGTTATGGATAAAAAGGAGTTGGGGTGATATGGGGGGAGGGGGGTTACATCTCTGCTGTATGTGCACCTTTCTGACTGCAAATGCAGGCTTGAATGTGTGTTGGGCTCATTAGTGAGGCTGGGAAGACTGAACACATGAGAAATTAAACAAAGCTACTAATATTTTACCTAGAAAATTTAATAATTTAATACTTTGCAACTTGTGTTAACTGGATGTGGTCAGACAATAGCGGAGAAGTTTTGACACCACATCCGAACCCTGTCGACCTTTTCACCCCTCCAGTATAAGCTGTCTTTTCTGCTGTAATTCTGCCCCGAGACAATGTTGTAATTTGTTAAATCTGTATAATGACAATGGTTGTGACTTCTGTAAAAAAGGGAAGGGAAAACAAGACTTTTTTGGTTTCCCTTAACAAGCGATTTTTCCTTCCTCAAAATGCTAAGTTGTCCTCAGAATTACTTAGGAATAAAAGATAATGCTTCTTAGCAACAACAAACTGATACTTAAATCACCGATGTATTTCTTTGAAACTCGCACCTGTAATATACAGTATATATATACACATATATAAATATATTTTTATAGCTAATTGTAGCTTGGTCCATCTATTTAATATGATTTGATGCCTTGGTTTTCAACACTCGATTAAGATTAAAAAACAATGATAGGCACTGGACTCATCAGAGTCAGGAGAAAAAGAGCAAAACTGAAGATCCACAATGACTATTGAACAAGTAGTTCACCAGCAACATCTCCATTAACTTTATTTAATTTGCGATGTTGACTACTTTAGATAAATTACATAAAGTAGAGTAATATCATCTGCTTTATTTATTTGGTAGCCCCACTGAGAGTTTTTCCGCACTGACAGTGGAAACACAGCCAAGCTGTTGTTCATTCAATTTCATGAACAAATTGAGTTGCTTATTGGTATTTATCATCACTTTGATTTCCCTTTTAAGTAAATGTGTTTAACCTTGCTGCTGATGTTAGGTTTGCTCACAGAGATGGTGCTGAAAGATGCAACAAAGACCTGTGTAATAAAGGTGCTCTGATTGGGAAAAAAAGCTCAGTCAGTTCTGTCACCAACATCTGTCTCATTTGTCCCACATTTTAAGCCTTTTGTAGTCAATGTGATTCGCCAGGGAAAAATGAAATTTACTAAACCCTATTCAGAGCTAAGTCAGTGTGGACAAAGTGCAGATTTAAGTCTGGCTTCCCTCCCGCAGCTGGCTGAAATGAACTCAACAAAGAAAGCAGAACAGAAGGTGGAGGGAAGCCAAGCCTTTCTTCTACTCACTTCACTGTTAAAGCTATTTTGTGAAACAATGGAATCCACTAACACTGCTGAGAGTGTGTTCCTCTAAGTGGGGTTGACGTAATCTGCAGCTTGCCAACCAACCATGTGTTCACATTGTCACAAGAGGCGTTCATGGCCAGTTAAACAACTGCAGGGTTTTTTTGTCTGAATTTAAGACAAACCAAACAAAACTAGAAGACAGAACGAAAATGACACCAGCACTTCAGGCAAGTTTTAGTCTTATTTATAGATAATTAAATATTTGAATTATTCATTTTTTCTTTTATTGTTTTCTTTATTTCAATTAATCCTTTCAGTTAATTCTCAATTTAAAGTAGACCAGATAATCATACTATGTATATTATTTTTTTCTATAGATTGAAAGTAGTTGCCCTTCCCTTTACTGATACCACTCCTACTAATATACTTATGTAGATATGAACTTTGTGTTTCACTTTCTCTCCAAATTAGAGAAAGCCAATGCAGAAAGCCCTCTTGGGAATTTCTGTGGGCTGAATTTTTGTAACCACTGCTGTGCAAAAGGACTGATGGAGCATACTGCATGTTGACTGAAATGCTACCAGGAGCCTGAACGGGAACAACAAAAGTCTTTAGAATATGGTCAGCATGACTTGTGCACATATTCATTTGTTGTTCTGGCTGAAAGCTGCCGCTGATATACTGTAGTTTTAAAAGTTGATTTGAATCACTTTTTTTCTAACTTTAAGCCATTTGATCAAGATCAAATCTTATTGTCAAAGGATTTCAGACTCTCTCATGCAATATACATCCAATAGTTATTTATAGTCTAGTAGATGAACATGTTTCCTAATTTTATTATCTGTACTGTTATATTACCTTTCTTTGAGGTTTTGCATTGATGAAAACTGTTCTGGTGGCTTTTCTGAAAGGAAAATGATTGTTTTTTGTGTTCTAGAAACATCTGTCATGCAAAATGTTAGGTGCTTGTAAATCATTAAAACCAGTTTTGTCATTTTCTTTTATAAATCGGGATAGGTAAATGCTTATTTTTCTCATAAATGTACTTCTACTCAGCTATGAAATTCACACAACTTTCTTGTAACAGCCCATGCAATAAATACAGTATAATATATATGTGATGCCGCTGAGTTTTGGAGACAGTCATTATTTAAGAGAAAAGCATTTGTTAATAATAACTTTAAGGTGTCTCCTGTATTGGAATACTATTGAATGTGTGCTTCTGATTTGCGCCCTAAGCATTCTGAAGTTAATTCTTTGTACAGGGTATTCCAGCAGCTTTGTTTTATGTGTCTAAAACCAATTAAAAGTTTATTTTAAGTTCCTAATGTTGTTAAAGCTGAAAAATCACTCTTATTTTATCTGAGGATAAAATAAGAGTTAACTACACGCTATGATATTCTCTCTTCAAAACTTTAATGGAATTTGAGTTTTTTTTTTAGAGTGTTGACCAATGTCTATTGGGCAACCCTTTTGATAATTTCTTGACTTTTTAGCATTTGGCTATGGCTCATTTTTTGTTGTCCTATGATGTTCTTTACACTCCTGTAAGATTGCATCAGTGTTACTGACACACTGAAGAGTTTAGAAATTCATCTGTTAATCATTAAATCACTCTTTGCAATAATAAGGTTTTTAGTATTTTGAAATATTGTTGGGTTTTTTTCCCCATCACGAGATATTTCTTGCAAAAAAAACATTTTTAGTTAAATCTTTTTTTGTAAGTAGTGTGTGTGTTTGGGGGGGTTGGGGGGGGCATGATGTCAAATACTTACTTAAATAACTCCTTTTTCTAACATATAGGTTACATTTACTCTGTAATTTACGTTTTTAGTTAAAATGTAGTCTATTGATCTTAATTGTTTGGATTTATTTGTATTACTTGGGTTGTTACTAACATGTAGTGTGGATTTCATGTTAATTGTCTGATTAGAAATATATTTACAGAGGAAAATATTGACAGGCTTATTTTATTGGCTGTATATAAATGTGTTCACATTTTTTTCAAATTTAAGTGCTCTTTTGCTTGGCTCTAAAATCTTTTACAGGAGTAATTTTTTCTATACATTTTGTAGGAAATCAAACAGGTTTTATCTTTAAGGTATGCCTGAAATAACACTTCAAAAGAGCCTCAAATATTGCCTTGATTTAATGTAGGAATTAACAATACTCTTATTTTCGCATCATGTAAAGTTTCATCAGTTTGATTCAATATTTAAAAAACATAGAAAAACAATAGCTACAAACAAATGGTATGTCTGGGAAACCAAAAGACATTCACTGTTTAAACATTTGTACAGACCTGATTGCTTAATTGTTCTTCATTTAACACATGTAACTTCAGTCACACTTGCCCATGTATATTACAAAATAAAATAAAAAAATCAACTGGTTTACATTTTCGGTATGCGTTACCAAGAACCTGTGACTTGCTGTGATCTGAAATCTTGACAGCATGAACATGTAAATGTTGATAAAATGGGATACTGACTGTTTAAATTGATTGAATTATTGTTGGATAATCTTGAATATTACTGTTCAATTTAGCTCTAGTTTGACCTAAACATGTACTATAAAGTTCCTTTTTTAAAACATTTTCTACATATTAATAAAATATTCAAATACCCTCATTCAATGACTGTTTTTACTTTGCTTTGCGGCTGTTTATTTCTGATTAGTTTATAGATGATTAGTCAGAAGAAGTTTTAGCATCTATATATTTGCACATGGCAGAAATTTGAGTCTTTGCCTTAGAGTTGGACAAAAGGCTAAATTATAGACTCACAAACAATCGAATTTCATATAACAGGAGTGAATATAAACAGGTAGATCAATTTAATAAACAACTTATGGTGTCACTATTAGGGATGTTTCATGAGCAAGGACCTCCAGAACTGGGAACTTTAACTTTCAGAACACCATGCAAAGACCCTGGGCTGGGTATCTAACTCAGGACCGTCTTGCTGCAAGAAAACGGTGCTACAAACTGTGCCACCGTGCATTCCTTATTTTGTCAATAGGTATGAAATTATGAAATCTTGTAAGGACAAGAATTTTAAAAATAACTTTTATTTTCCATTATATTTTACAAAATTTGTTTAAAAAAATTGAAAAAATATGCCAAATTTTTTGTATATGTTTTTGTTATCACTTTAAGTTAATTTACTGTATTGAATTTTGTTCCCCTTCACAAACTGATGATTTTCTTAATGGATTCCTAGTCTCCTGCGAAATGCCTTGGACAACATGACCCCCTTGAAAAAGAAAAACTTTAAAAATAAAAAGCTAATGCAGATAATAACACTTTGAAGCAAAATTGCTAGGAAATTGGACAGAAAATGGCACTCTACGTGCCCAAAGGAACCCTACCTAGTCTAAAAAAAAAACATTTTACTGCTATATAAAATGACCCTTCGTGAACCAACAACAGCATATTTTTCCTCATTAATAGAGGAGAATAAGAATGATCTTAGATTTATTTTAACACAGTTGCCAAACTCACCCATAGCCATAGCTCTGTTGAACTGTCCATCCCACCTGCTCTTAGCAGTAATGATTTTCTGGGATTCTTTATAAGTAAGAGAGATTCTATAAAAAAAAACTAAGATAATTGGAGCCCTTCTAAATAGGATTTTTTTATCTTTTGAAGGTGAGGCAGCATCTGAGATAGCCATAGAATCTGAATGTTGATCCAGTTGTTCTTTTAGAGTTAGCAAAATTTTGTTTTTATCTAAGCCTTCAACTTGTATGTTAGATCCAGTTCCAACCAGGTTATTTAAGGAAGTATTCTCTCCGATTTCCACCTCCATTTTAGTTGTGTCCCTGTTACAAGGATGTTTACCTTAGGCTTTTAAGATGTAATTAAACCTTTACATAAGAAACCGTCTTTTGACACAGATCACTTGGTCAATTATAGACCTATATCCAATCTTCCTTTCTTATCTAAAATTCTTGAGAGAGTAGTTGACAAACAAGTGTGCGACCACTTACACCATAATGAACTTTTAGAAGAGTTTCAGTCTGGCTTTAGAGCTCATCATAGCACTGAAACGGCTCTGGTGAAAGTCACTAATGATATTCTCATGGCCTTAGATAATGGACTTGTATCTGTACTTATCCTCTTAGATCTCAGTGTTGCATTTGACAGAGTTTTATCGTAATATTCTTTTTATAGGAATTAAAGGAACAGCACTAGGCTGGTTTAAGTCGTATTTCACTGACAGATTTCTGTTTTTTTCATGTTAATAAAAAATCTTCCTCATACTCCAGGGTTACCTGTGGAGTATCACAGGGATCAGTGCTAGGACCAACTTTACTATATATATGCTCCCAATCAGTAGAATTATTAGACAGCATGGAAATAATTTAATCCGTTATGCTGATGAAGATGAAGCTAACCCATTACATAGATTACAGGCATGTCTTGAAGACATAAAAACCTGGATGACTCTTTCTGCTCCTGAATGCAGACAAAACAAAAGATATAGTCTTTGGACCAGAGTCTTTGAAAAAGAAGCTAATTAGTCAGTCACTTCATTTTGATGGATTTAAATTGAACTCATATAGTAAAGTAAAAAAAAAAAAGTTGTTTTTTTAATTATTATTTATTATTTAAATTCCCTATCAAAGAGATTTCTAGAATTTCCTTCTTTCATCTGCGCAAAATTGCAAAAATTATAAATATTTATATAGAATAAATAAAACTCGACACATGTTCAATTTCTTCTCATTAAATTGAATGCAAAAGAAGCTTTCAACAAGCCATTATGTCTTGCAAAGGTAAGTTGGTATATAGGGCTACAAATGAATAAGATTAAAATATGTATTTTTGGTGGGTTTTGTGTTTGCAGAAGGTTAACAATTTGTTGCTTTCTAATGCTAATGAGTGCATCTATCCTCCTTTGCATTGTTTTTCCTTTGCATGTGTTTTTTGTGCTAGTGTGTTAACTTAGTTTTTTTTTTTTTTGTCAGTCCCTTCTTTATGTTTGCATGACTTTTTGAGTTTTCTTTGACATCATTTATTTGCATGGTGTTTGCACCCTTCTGTAACCTTAACATTCATCTCCAAAGAGTCCTTTTATAAAATGTAGGTTATTAAATTGGATTGGTTATTATTATTGTATTGTATTATTGTATGTCTGCTTCTGTCTCCTTGAACCCCAGCCTCAGCAGATGGTTGTTCACACTGAGCCTCGTTCTGCTGGAGGTTTCTTCCTGTTATAGGGGCATTTTCCTCTCCATCGTTGCTACAGTACAGTACATGCATGCTTGGTGTGAGGAATTGCCTGCGAGTCAATGAGTCGAAGCAATCAACTGGTTTTACTTAGATAAATAAAACTTTAAACCAATCTGGTTGTATGATCTGGATCATGCTGTATGATCTAAATATGCTGGTGCCTGATATGTTATGAATTGGCGCTTTAGAAATAAACTTAATTCAAATGAATTGAAATCTCAATTTTTCTTTTTCCTTCTCTGTTGTACATCTTACTATTCTCTCAGACTTGATCATATTAAGGCATTTGAAAGACTGATTTTTCTAAACCTGAAGAATGTCCATTATTAGTCAAATAATGAAAATTCAAGAAGTTGGCTAATGTTTTCTTGGGTTTTAAAATCATGCATATATTTTAATAAACACATGCAATACTCACAGCTACATATTTTTCTTCTTCTTACAGTAGTAGACTCTCAAAAACCTTTAAATCAGCGAATTTAGATGCATTGTCTATTCATGTTATGTTCCAGTTATCCACTAATTATTCATTCTGAGTGGTCAGCAAAAAAGACTTTGTAAATAACTACATGCTTTGTGAAGTTTGGGAATTAATTACTCTAAAACAAAGGAACCAGCAACACAGCAGTTGTTCTGCAAAGCACAGGTCTAAGGGATTATCTGATTTAAGAAAATGTTTTACAAGCCCAACTACTTAAGTAACTACCGTAAGTAGTATTTGTCACTCTGCTTTTTATTTATATCCTACTTTGACCAAAAAAAAACCTACATCTTGCAGGAAAAAAAAAACACCCTCCAT
>NW_015150536.1:350238-364518 GCF_000732505.1 Cyprinodon variegatus
ATACACGCAAACCTTTGATAGATCCGGCCCTGTGAGATCAATAACGTTCTACAGTATTCTATTCAATATTACCTATGCATAGAAATACAGCAGTTTGTTGACAAACTGTAACACCTATGTTGACAAGCAATGTTGAAGGAGGTATTACAGCAAGCTGTATAAAACTTATTCAAATTAGCTGCTTTTGTCACCTGCCCAACTGGCTTCAGCAAAAAGTGTCATTTTTTGGTTAAACTGCTTTGGAGAGGACCAAAATTCAAATAGTCATATCTTCTTAACTTATATTTTAACACTGTTGATGTCATTGGAAAGCTTAGACTCCAGTGTTTCAGGATCTGTGAATAAATCAAGACAACCCTGGGTAGACTTTTTCATGATTTTGCTGAGCTGTCATTTTTAAAGTCTACAAATGTCTCTTGCTGCATGATAAATGTAAAAAAGTTCTTTATATTTTACATATTAGTCTAGAATACATTGATAAGACTCACTTTACTCCAAAGCCCAATCTTGCTGGTGTAAAAACCCAAGGGACTAAAGTTAATTTAATACGTAAAAAAACTAATCTAAATTATAATTATTCATGCCCGCTGAAAAGATCATTAACACAAAACAAATTTCGGATTTTTGTATTGATATATAGATGGACAGCTTCTTATATTTAACTCTGGTTAGTTCTAGAAACCCTTCTTTATCTCTTCTTCTTTTTATCTCCATTTATCCATCTGGGAACATATCCACGTTTTCATACAGCATTGACCACAGAGCTGGCCTTGGCGTGAGGCTGATGAAAAGCGGCATTGTGGCCCACCCGCAGCCTCTTGTGCTCTCCCAGAGTCTCTTACATCTCACTGAGCCCAGAAAGTTAACAGGCCCTGGCAGGCATCTGAATAAGAGGGAGGTGCAACCCAGATTTCCCTTTTAGGCTCTTGCTGTGATGGAGCTGTAAACACTGGGGCATAATTGGACGACCAGCCGGTGAGAAGCTTGATTTTCATCAGACATTTATTGATGCTCAGAGCCCTGTAAGTTGGAATGGGAAAACATGGTCACACAGGACCTTATAATTTACAGAAACACTGAGAACATAAAGATTTGTCTATTGACAACCTTGGTGGTGTTTAAAATGGTGCAAGGGCCGACATCCTTGATTAACTTCATGCACTGTGTAAGCTTACGACGAATCTCTTTTTCTCCTTGATACAAATGCTGTATTGGAAATTAAATCTTGAAAACAATGTTAATTAAATCTATCAGCATGTTTGAATAAATAAGATAAAAGAGTATAGATTTTATTTTGCCTGTATGGTGGCTTGTATGATTAAAATCCTTGACAAAAGCTGGTACTAATTGCTGCAGAGTTGCATATATTTGGCAAATGGTTGAATTGCTTTGCTGTCTGCTATAAGTTAAGGCTGAGTTGAAGCCTAAAGTTTCACATTGTAGCGTCACACAAATAAATTGGCCTAAATCTTAGGCTACGTTCACATAGCAGACTACAGTGACCTGTATCTGATCTTTTCATAACAGTCTGAACAACACAGATCCAATGTTTTCCAATGTGACCCAGGCCACTTGGCTATGTGGTCCTGAATTCGTTACGAATCTGATCTTTACAAATGCGATCTGTGTGTGACCGGCCAGGTCGCATTCATCCAACGGAATGTCATTAATGCTCAACAAAGGTCAGGATTTTGCGTTTTTCTAAGCAGAAGCAGGAAGAAAAACAACAACCATGGAGGACGATGATGCAGAGAGCAGTCTTTATTTTCACCCATCTTAAAAAGATTGTTTTTTTAATGCACCGGCTGAGGTTGGGAGAGAAATTAACGATAGCTAGATGAGCTCCAGCACTACCATACATGTTTACTTCTGTAAACAGAGAGAACCCTTGCTTGTGATGTCATTGTGTCCTCTACTGCGCATGCGGGACACTTAAGTTGTGTTAATACAGTTCACAGAGTAGAACACATACAAATCGCATTTATTTGGAAATGTGAAGGACCACACAAGAGAATCAGATTTAACAAAAAAATTGGAATTGAGCATCAAGGCCTGCAGTGTGAACGTAGCTTTAGATGAAAGCTAATGCAGTAAAAAAAAAAAAAGGCCTTACACATAGATGTATGATGTATGTTACTGTCTTCAGATTCATTTATCAAATACAACAAATAATATTTTGGGAGTCCTTCCGATCCTAATTTTTTTTTTAAAAGGATTGATCTGTGGTTTCTGCAGCTTTTGGGACTGAAAACCTTTCTTTTTTTTTTACATTTATTGGAAATAATTTGTAGCACTGTTTCCTTGAAGCAGGACGGTTCTGGTTTGCCGACCTGGGGGCTTTCTGCATGGAGTATGCATGTTCTCCCTGTGCATGCATCTGTTGTCTCCGGGTACTCTGGCTTCCTCCCACATTTCAAAAACATGACTATTAATTTATTTGGCTTTAGTCTTGAGTGTGTTTGTGCATGGTTGTATGTCTCTCAATAGTCCTGTGAAAGACTGGCAACCTGAGCTAACATTAAATCAAAAGCTAACATTAAATCTAAAAGATAAAATATAATACTTGGGGAAGTTGCCTGTCTGCTCATTGATCTTCTCTGCATGTGTTTTATAATGTGGAAACCTTTTAACATTCAGGCCCTTAGTATTTATCCTTCATATTTTTTAAGTGAGAATTTTTGCTTTTAAGATTCAAGTGTCCTCCTGCATCACCTGTGCACTGCTGGAGATAGACGCCAGCCCCACTGTAACCCTGAAGGAATAAGGGGGAGAAGATGGATGGATTTATTGTAATCACTAAATTACTGCAATAATTAATCTGCACACGATTTTTATGTTTTTATATAAATATATATAGATATATAGATTTGTAAAGTGCATTTTTTTTTATTATGCATTAATTCTATTAACTGATATATGTTTTCTCTTTTTTGTTTTACAGATTTTAATTGATTATTTAGACTGATTTAAAAGAAGTTCAAGCAGTAGAATCATTAGAAACATGCTTTACTTATTAAGTTAGGGACACTTTCTAAAATGAGCTTTTCCTTTGAAAATATTTTTTATGGATCACTTACATCACTTAAAAATCTGCTTTCCTGTTTTGGGGAAGGATCAGAGCTAACTGATCTCCTGGACTTGATTGGTGCATTTTTGTCAGCACGCAAAGTATTTAGTGCTGCCTGCTTGATAAATCCTACACGGAAACAATGGATGAATACTTGTAAAACAATTGCAAAAATTTTGCACTTAGTACTTATGAAGAGAGAATTTTCTAAGTGAATGTCCTGGCACTCATCCTGCACACACAGACACAGACACAAGACAAACCAAAACAAGGAAGTGCATTCATGGCATAGTTTATTGCAGTGTGACCACATAAGGTCATATCATGGCTTTTGCTTTTTTTAGACTGGTTATCAGACTTTTGAGTTCTAAGAAATGTGAGCCAATGTCTTGCTTTAGGTGATAATGTAATAGCAGTAATACAGGGGAATAAATGTTGTATTTACTAATGTTCTTACAGTAAAACACCATATCTACAGTATTTTAGCTAAACATTTGTTTTCCCAACTCCACATATCGTAGAGGGCCCAGATATAAAACACCCAAACAGTGTGACTGTATTCCCATAGAACATTTTTTACTTCCCCATCTGGAAATACCCGAAATGCTATAATAAACCTAGAAAGTCCCTGTTGATTAATGGTCAGCCTTTGGTAATGAAAAATATATCTCCCTCCGCAATTCAATTTAATCTCTCTGTTTTATTCAAGTTACAGAGTAGAAAGGGTATAAAATCAAGTCTAAGGAAGTTGGATGGAACATATGAGAATTATGCAGTTGATTTTTATGTAATAACATCTTAAAATAGCTGTCTGACTTCATATGCAACAAGGAAGCCCTTGTGAAAACTTTTAGTTAACACTCTAACAGATGGCTTGTAAAGCACAAGAAGAAATTCCTTATAAAGTGAAGGTATGCATTTTCGCCAAAACATCGTCAAACATTTTACACGGCTGAGTCATTGTGTAGGTCTGCCCCTGAGGAGACTTTATTGGCCAAGCTATTCCTGGACACTTGTCAGATCCCACTATAACCTCCCTCTAGTCACTTTTCATTACTGCTCACATTCAAGAACTCACATAGCACACAGTGTTGCACATGTTCTAGTGTATAGCATGTTAAAGGTCTCTGTGATCGGAACTGCTCTCTTACATGGCCCAGTAATTCCATAAGCCTTTAGCTAATGCTTCTAGTAATGTCACAGCTCCTTTTTCCTTTGCCATCATGATTGTCTGACCAGTGATCCAACATAAGCTCATTGGTCTTTCCTGCAATTTGTTCAGCGATAGACCTTAGCTGGATAAAGGGATGTATTATTTCAGCTTTTCCCTCCAACTATAGTTCAGATCCACTGTGAAAATGGCAGCTACATCCATTACAGCAGCAGGTCAAAGTGGTATAAATTAAGGGTAAGGTTTCACAAAGGAAATGGGACACATACAAGAGGTCAGTGCAGAATAAGCTGAAAATGCAGTGTCCTTGAAATAAAGAAAAGTTATAATGGCATGCTTTTTTTATAACACCAATTCAGTTTCCAACATGAAAAATGAAAAAATATTGTCAAATACATCCCCCTTGATACATTTATCCAGTAATTGCAAATTTCTTGTAATGGCTGCTGCAGAACATCCAACTGTTTTCCCATGTTAGTCATTGCTATAACTGAAAACTAAATGAGTACCAGGCAACATCCAGAACTTTTAGAATCAAATATTCAAATATCTCTGCCAGATTGACTCCAACACATGGGTTTCCAAAGTAGCAAATGGAATATTAATATATAAATGAATTTCATTATTAAGTGCCATAAAGATGAATTTCCATCAGGGGAAGTGTCGTTTTGGCAAGGCCATTAATCAACTCTTTCTCGAGGTGAATGGACACACTCGAGCCTTAACAGCTGTTGGGCTGGGCCTAGTTTCACATTGTGGCACTAAACGCACTGCCAGTCAGCCAAGCACACTCTGGGCTAGCACTGCATAAAAGAGTGTGTATGTGTGGATGTATGCTCCAGCCTTTATAACAGTATAAGGCACATTTTTCCAATTTTACTTTGTGAGTACTATTCACTACTGTTACAGGTTAGGTTTACCAGGACTATTATGTGAACTGGGTTGAGGTGAGGTCAGGTTAAGGGTATGGCTCAGGGTCAAAGAAATCAACAGTGAAAAAAACATAATGAAAGTAATGTGTGACTGCAGAGTCCTTGTAGAGATAGGAAGCCGTGGTATGCATTTGTGTGCATCTGTGTAAAAAGCTGACAGTCAGGCACACCTGCAAGATGTGGTAAGACTTGCCTCATCAAATCTCTTGAAACCATGCCTTGCAGGCACAAAAGAGCACACTGAAAGTGCAGTCAGTTAGTCAGCTGATCAGGAAGTATGTGTTTCTTTCTTTTTTTTTTGTTTGCAGAACTGCCATTGAGAGTGCATTATCACAAAGTCACAGCTGTACTCTGATCATGCTGCAGACTTCATACAAAGTAAACAAAGCAAGCATTATTTAAAAGAACTGTGAATAACCCACAAGCACAAACAACTTAGGCATATTAATAACTGACTATGAAGCAGGGATATATATCCCCTTACAAAAGCATTCATACCCGCATACCTTTTTCACACTTTGCATTGTTGCAACTGCATACTTAAATTTTTTTAAATTAAATTTTAAGTGGGTAAATAAGTAAAATTTCAGGAGTTTTCAAATATTTACTAATTTTCTTTTACAAATTACAAATCCCCAAAGTGTTGGATGCATTAATACTCAGTGCCCCTAGGTTAATACTTTGTAATGACATTTTTATCTGCAAGTACAGCTGCAAGTCTATTTCTTTCCCGCTTTTGCACATCAGGATCTCAAATATTTGACCATTCTTGTTTGCAAATTGCTCAGCTTCAGCCAGATTGGATCCACAACTTTAGTAAACAATAGTTTTTAAGTGTGCACAAATTCTCAGTTATATTTAGATATTGACCATGTGAGATTTTGCATTACATTTGCACCAAAGCTAAAAAGCTTAAGGGTTTCATCTGAATAGAGAATTTTCTTCCCCAATGATTTTCTCCCCAACTTTCATGGTCTATGGTACATCTCAACCAACGAGTGTTTTGGCAACATTACAAGCTGATAATAATATATTACAGTTTGTTGTTTTATTGAGATAAAATGTAGAAGTATTTACTGGCATAAAAATTTTTTTTGCAAAATGTTGAGATAATCTACTTCCCCAGTTCACTAAGACCCACATCTTACATTGTGTGAACGGACATAGAGTTCATAAATAAGTGCACTTTAGCTCAAAGACATTCCCTTAAAGGATGAGATGAATGTTTCCTACTTGAATAAAAATCCCATTTTGCTTGACTGAGCTGAGAGCATTGACCACAGTGCCACAGGCAGATTGTCAAGGTTTGTGAGCGAACGAACTTCACATGACATGTCGCTTTCATATCGCACTGTTATCCGACTCATTCACCTGCCGTTGTTCTCAGCAGCGTTGAAAATTTCACTTCCTTTTTTGCTTTATTCATTTTGGGACTTGGGGATGGGTGGACTCTTGTTTTGTTTCTATGCAAGATGTCTCCACCTTTCCTGCAACATATCCTGCTGTTGCAAGGTCTTCTTGTGTGGTAATGTAATGTAGTAGGGTAGGATTATAACATTCCTCTTCTTCAATAAATAGCTGTTGTGCTTAAAAATCTGAAATTATTAAAGAATTTACACCAAATGTTTTTGAGTTTCTCTTTCTGATGTCACTCTATGCTTGTTTTGTGGGGAAAGTAAGGCAACCGCAAGAATTCAGCACACCGTGCAGGAAACATTAGCATAGACAGAGGGCCCATTCTTACAGAAAGTGGGCAGGGACCAAAACACACTCACACACACTAAAAGAGGAGGAGGAGTACGGAAAACACGGGTAGAGTGAGGGAGAGAAACAGGAACAGAAAGTGAAGGCTTGTCAAGATGTCTGGGTGAAGGGGACCAGAACAGAACACAACACAACAGAAGCCAGATAGAAACCAAAAAGAACAAAAGTTGGAGCGGCTGACGTTATTAAGAAAGGAGGGGTGACCTGACCTGCTGCTACAGAAGCGCCTGCAGGGTAAGGTGCTGCTTTTAAACACATATTGAGTGCCTGTAACTACTCTAAAACTGTTCTAAGTGCTTTCTATGAGTTTTTCAAGCTTTTTGTGTGGTGATGTTAGAAAAAATTGTGCCTTAAAAACAAACTCTGTTAAAAAAACTGTTATTTTGTCTGTGGTCAGAAATGGCAGGATGTATGACAGGTTGCAACAATGTGCTGATGAGTTCTTTCCTGTTGTTTAGTTCTCCAGAATGTCAATAACATAACCTTCTGCTCCTGTTTAGAAAAACACCTTTTCAGTGAAATGCAGCATGAACTGAAACACCTATCTATCAGTGGTCGAGTATATTTATAGATTTACGAAGAATGACAGCTTCCTTCACTTCTTACTTTGTGAATGCTTTCCGTCTCACATCACTCATTTCACTCAGCTGAAATCAAGTTGACACAAGTCTAAAATGTAATGGATTTTTACACTTGTCCCAACTTAATATTACTTCTGAATACACAAACTGCCAAGGAGAAAAAAAAAGAACATTTGGTTTATTTTGGCTCATGTTCTCTGATACAAAATGCTTTTTTCTTTGTCTGAATTAAACTTGGAAGCAGATATTTAAATACACATTACCTTGTTGTTACTCTCTGACATTAAAACAGTCAAAATCCTTCTTATATGGTTATTTATAGGATATTGAAATGATTTCTATTTGCTAAATATCATCAAACTTTCTAAAACGTCACACATTTACTTAAGATATAAGTTCAGCCCCATTTATAAACGTGTTCTCAGGTGTGACCCACTTTTTTTTCTCCATATGTAATTTTGTTATTGTAACTTTGCTCCAACAATTAAAAAAACAGTGTCTGACCCTGTGCAGTGGAAAACTGTGATCAGAGTTTAATATTTATTTTGAAAAAAAGCCTTAGTTCTCTCTAGCTGGCCTTTTAGACCATATTAGGACCCGACTTGTATTTGAATGAACAGCTAAACACTATAATGAGGTTTATCAAGGATTTTTTCTTTTGTCTTTTGTATTTTTCTTTTGCTCCAGGATAGATAATCATATTTTAGATCAAACTGAGTTCCCTTTGAGACTCCTTTCTGAACATTTCTGTGATTTCTGGACATTTCCATTTTGTTTGGTACTGTAGGAAATTATTTAATCAGATGAATTTAGCTCACACACGAATTTGGATATTGTATGCAAAGATTAAATAGACTTATGGAGGTTCAAAACTCTCTTCCCTGCCCTTAACAGATTTTTCTAGGACATCAAACAAGAACACGGCATATTTGAAGTATTTTCCCATAAGCAAAACATCTGTTTATTAAAAGAAATAAATATTTAAACATACAATAGGATTTTTAAGTGGAAGAAATGGACGGATTGGAAAATATGCACAAGGAAGTTTACATAACTGCAGCCTAATGAAGTTTGTGATGCATAAATCAGTCAAAGGTTAGGGGAGATTTGCAAGTTGTAAACTGGGACTTGAATCATTTTCTCAAGAGACACCACACATGGACATTTTTAAGGACATGGGTGAGAGCTCTCTGGTTAATGTGTAAAAGAACTTATGAACTGCAGACATCAGAACATTGTTACCAGAAAAAGAAGAATCACTAGACTTTTCCTCAGTGATCATAGTTCTTGTTTCAACAGAGCAAAATAGGATTTGTATTTAATTTTGAAATCAAGTTCCCAAAGTCTGGGGAAAGGGTGGTGATACATTTACTAGAAAGCAAAATATACATTAAAATTGGCTCTTAAAAAATAACACATGACACAGCTGCATATCTTTATCTTTTGTTGATTTATTCTCTTCTATTTTGCTCTTTTTCCTAAACCAGGCACCTAAAAGCTTTAACATCTTCAAAGAATGACAGAGTAGTCTACTACGTCCTATCCTAAAAACTTGGGTCTATCTAATTCTTCTTCTTTGGTATGCAGATTCACTTTTACATTAATATTATTATTGGATATATGAAGATTATTATTACATGTGCTTGGAACCATATAATGTGATTTACTTAGCAAACTAATTTTATTAGGTCAACCATAAGTTTTATCCCTGGCCATACAAAGGTTTAAGAGAATCCCCTACCTTCTACTGTTTTCTTTCACAAACTGGTGTCAGATATGAGCCACATCTTGCAGAGGGCGCCCATTTTTCACAAGTGGACGATAGGAAATTTTATGCGGGCTAGACAGACTATATAAAACAGTACCTTCTGCTTTTTTAAATGAGCAGTCGCCTTGGGCAGCTCACCACATCGCCCATGTCAGAAGCAGCCCCTGGTTGAGGTAGATGTGTTGCCTTAAATACATGCGTTCCTCATTTTTTCTAATGTTGCGAGCTAACTTGTCAGAAGCTTACTAAATAAAGGCAACAATAAAAACATAAAATGTTTAGTATGCATAAACTAGTAAATAAATAAAAGTGAAATATAATTGATCTCATACACTGACAAAATTGCTAAATAAAAAGCAATGTATGAAGCACTCCGCATTCACTGATTCTTAATGAAAAAGGATCTGCTCTGACTGTGTGCTCAGGGGCAAATCATAAAACATTTCTGATGCCTTCTGTCACTGCTCTGTCTTTTAGGTCACACATGCTTCTTCTAAAGAAGCAGAGGACCAGTTCAGACCAATCAAAACATTATTCTCAGCCCCTTCCTGCCTTTGTGTGCCTTAAGAAGTCAAATGTTCCTGTGTGTGAGTGGCTCAAGGAGAGCACAGTGTCATGAGGAAATGAAAAACCCTCTTAGAAATAGAAATGGAATTTCAGCAAGTTCACTAAAAGAGATGATCATTTATGTTTAAAGGCCACACATTTTAGCTCAGAATATATTGTGTGGGGGCACTTTGTAGCACTGTGGTCTTGCAGCAAGAAGGTTCAAGGTTAAATTAATGGCCCGCGGTCTTTCTGCATGTAGTTTGCTTGTTAACCCTGTGCATGCATGGGTTCTCTCTCCGGGTACTCTGACTTCCTCCCAGAGTCCAAAAACATGACTGTAAGGTTAATTGGCTTATCTAAATTGTCCTTAGGTGCCATTTTGTGTGCATGGTTGTATGCCCTGCGACACCTATCCAGGGTGCACCCTGCCTCTTGCCCCCATGTACCGTCAGAGATAGGCACCAATCCCACCATGACCTTGACGGAATAAGGGGGAGAAGATGGATGGATAGATGTTTCAATGTGAATACAAAAGCCTGATATGAACTGAATCATAAATTAAAATCGGAACGGGCCAGCATTCTTTGGTTACTCAAGTTGAAGCATAAAACACACTGCAAAAAATAAAAATTAAATAAGTATTTTTTTTTTTTTCATAAGGTCATCTTGAATTTAGGAGGTGAGATACTTTGCAATTGAAGATGGTGATTTATACAAAAATAAGAAAAACAAATTGCATTATCTTATTTGGAGTGCATATTATCTAATTATCATATTTTAAGTGTGAAATTACTAATTACATTGGCAAATCATTTTATTTACCTATTTAAATTAAGAGTAAATACACTTAATTTAAATTTTTTTTCCTATTTGTAGATCGTTTTTGCAGTGCAACTGTCCAAAAAAAAGAAAAGTCTAAACTTGTAATTATTAATCATTTTGTAGGAACAAATCAACAATGTGTATTCAGATTACACCATCAGTCTCTTTTAATTTTATCATAATTATCTGGAAATGTGACCACATAAGCAGCAATACTTTATAGCAATCTTTTAGCCCCAACACAGAGTTTGACTTATCCATTACATCAGAGATGGCAAAAGTACTCACTTTCCGTACTTGAGTAAAAGTACAGATACTTGTGTTAAAAAATACTCTGGTAAAAGTGGAAGTACTGATTAAACTTCTTTACTCAAGTAAAAGTAACAAAGTACAGGCTTGTAAATTTACTTAAAGTATAAATGTAAAAGTAGAAACAACTTTTTTCATGCCGTTGCCTACATTTTAAATGGATGTCTGCCAATAGGACTAGATCTCCGTTGTGTTCATTTTCAATCATCTCGTCGTCCATGCTACTATGCTAACGCCACCGCCACCAAGCTGCAATGATTTGCCGCGAATGAATACCGCCGAATCTGTCGATTCATCTTGTAGCGGTGCGTCAAATGCAACGTAGATTCCCATCCAATTAGATTAAATTTGGTATTGATGACGTGAAAAATAATAACGGTAACTCCATTGAAATGATTCAAAACTAAAGTAACGAGACAATTTTTTAAAATGCATGGAGTAGAAAGTACAGATAATTGTGTAAAAATGTAAGGAGTAGAAGTAAAAAGTCGCCATAAAAATAAGTAGTAAAGTAAAGTAAAAATATCAGAAAAATCTACTTGAGTACAGTAACGAAGTATTTGTACTTCGTTACTTCCCATCTCTGCATTACATTTTAAACTTTACCATCCGATTCCATTTGTTGTCTTTGTTACATGGCCATACCAAACTGATAAACCTTGTTTAATGTTTGTTTGTCTTGTTTGGTCACTTAGACAAATAATTACTGTGAAACGATCACATTATGAGTAAGATTATACTTCATACAAATATGCTGTAGATCAAAAAAGACATCACAACAGCAGGAAGTAAGAAAGTAGTGGTTCAAAGGAAAATGATCAGAAACATGAAACATTATGAATCAAGAAAGGTGAAGAGAAGGCATCACCCACTTAAAAGTAAAGTGCTACATCCAAAATTAGCATAGTTGTTTCCATCCTGTAAAATGTTCCAGAATGACAAACACCCAGTGCTTTCAGGTTTTCTTTTAGTTTAGGTTTACAACATGGCTGTGTTAATCCACAATCCTACAGAAATAAAGTGTCAGCAGATATGGTAAAAGGAAGTACAGGTTTGGTTTCTGTAGAAATTACTCAGAAATGATGTGATATGATTACAAATGCTGAAATGATGAGCAATGTGTTACATTTGAGATCAAATAACATATATAGCTGTTAACATAGCAACTAAAGATAAATCTGAGTAAATAAACTGATAAGATGAGAAAACATAGGAAAATATAGTTCTAAACATTTAAAATATATTTTGTTTCTATTCTTTTTGTTTAAAGTAGCACTGTGTACATTGTTAGGATTATTTATATTGATGATGAGTGAGTCTGTTAAACCCTAGTAATGTCTGTGTGTTACATGTCCAAAGGAATGTTTTTCCAAATATTTTATCTAATTAGAACAGTTCTGTCAGGATATACAGTTATCATGTTCATTATGTACTTAACGGGGATTTGGGAATGAAATGGGGGCACAGACATAGTTGATCTTTCTGAACAGCGACTTCTCTCTGTTTTTATCTGGGACACTGTGTTAATAGTTTGATATGGCTGGAGGGGGGGATCTCTCCTTTACAAACCTCTATGATGTAATGATGTGATGATGTGACATTCTAGAGTTGTATAAAACGCTTCTTTAACTGGGATTTGGGGGTGACTTCAATGAGAATCGAGTTAGTAAACGCTGCCCTCTGTAACCCTAAGCAAATTCTCTGGTCTGAGTAAGATTACACTTTCTGTCAAAATCTGTAGTCATGTCTCAGGATTTCTTTAATATATATACATTATGAATTGTTGCTTAAAGAATTTGTCCTGAGCGATTTTTTCTTAGGGAAAAAAATCAGGTAAGAAAGCTTAAAGGAGTAAACACAGAGCTTTCCTTTGCAACATTTTGACCCATGTATTAGCTTAAAGGTATAGTGGAGGATGTTCAATTTATGGGGGGATCATCAAAATAAGTGGTCCTCCTAATTGTCAATCATTCTGGTGATATGTTACCGTAAGGCTGTACTACATGCTCGCCCTCACGTAGCTATCTTACAGGTGATGAGTCTGACATAGTGGAATACATAGTGTATGAGCGATGGAAACAGCAACTTTTAAACAGCGTGGGCGAGGAGAAATGGGCTTGTGCATGCTCACACACATGTTTAATAGGCATTCCCTCTTTGGAGCAGGTACAGGGTTGAACGTTTGCATTTTTTTTTTTGTTTAGTGGAGAGGTTGGGTCTTTTCAAAAATATACGAAAATCCTCCAATATACCTTTAATATGACATAAATATCATTATATATTAGGTTAAGAAACAGTACAGTATGTGGTGCATATTGCTGCTCCAAAACGGCTGCCGCTCTTGATAACTCTCCTTTGTAACTCAATAGGGTCACATCTGTTACCAAATAAGTCATGTGGCCAGGAGCAGCACCTTATAGGTGCAATGTTACCAGGAGTTCTAAAACTGGAAGTTATTGGTAACTAAAAGGTACACAGTGCTGATTTTACTTGGGTTTTTGGGGATCTTTTTTATAATTAGAAACATAATGAAACTGCGTGACATATTTTGACTAAATGAATCGCTCTATGGGGATTTTTTGGTAACATTGGGCTAAAGGTGACTCAGGAGTCAGGGGTTAGTTCAGTGACCAATCCTATGGCTGCCTCGCTTATCTTAGGTGTAGGGCAGGTGTAGCTAGCTTACCACCATAAATGTTTCTGGAATCTCTGAATGTAGTGTAAAGCAGTGCTTCCCAAAGTAGGTGATGTGACTCCTAACATATAGGGAAGGCCAAAATGTATCATAAAATAAATAAATCTACCGTGAAATAAATAGATGTAACTTTTATTTATGTACTTATCCAATGCATGATTCAAATATCAATTTATTTATCATCAATTCTTACATTAAATGGTAAAATGCACAATTAAATAATTAAATGTTCCTTTAATAAGTAAAAAATACATGAAAAACGATAAGGGCAAGTGACTTTCACATGCCCTGAAACTATTTTTACTTGCCCAGTATAATGTTTGATAAATATAGTTCCTAATCTTCATTTTTGTATATATATCAATGAAACATGTTTGTTTTTTAAAGGTTTTTTGTAATTCAGTATTTTTTAAGTTTACAGGTTCCTAGTGTGTATATGCATGCGTCAGATAATGAACTCAAGCCTACATTACCGAGTTAACATGCTTTTCAATCCTTCCTGCACATTCTTTTTAAACTAAACTTTGCTTTAAACTGTTGTGTGCTTGGAAAAAAATAAATAGTAATGTTAAAAAATCTAAAAAAAACTTGACAGGTTAAAAACTTAAGATAAATCACAAGA
>NW_015150536.1:364863-408124 GCF_000732505.1 Cyprinodon variegatus
TATGTTTATACAAGATAATACTATTAATATAATGTGACTTTTCTGGAGAATCATTATACATAGTTATTTTATACAGGGTTTCCACAGTCTTACATCATTTTAGAATTCCCTGACTTTTAACTGACTCAGGATTAGTTTTCCCTGACAAAATAAATGCAGCCGTTTGTCGTTTTGGTAACTACATCAAAATTATGTGTGAATGTGTACAAAACAACAAAAATGGTGTCGGCAATGAAATGAAATTTGTACTCTCCCAACAATAAAAACTACTTGCCCCGGGAGGTCGGGCGATGGTTAACATCGAGCCCTGTATATATATATTTATATTCAGTTTAAGCAATGAAACTGACATATGTCAATTTACGGTTGTATATTTCAACTGTGTAATTCTCTTTGCTTCGATTAAGAAGAAACAAAAGCAAAATAACTTCTGAAAAAAAACTGTGTTACACAGGATAAACAAATTATTTTAAAATTGTATTTAATGCAGAATTGAGTTTGTCTTAATCTGCATTTCAACTTGTCTGGTCTCACAAATAGAAAAGCTGCAGTTAGAAAGCTTTTATTGACATGAATAAAATAAGTTCTTTGGTGCTAGGATCAGGATAAGGTAAATCAGAATCCATTTAAAAGCATTAGAGATATTCACAGGGCACCTTTTTTTTTAAAATCTAATTTACAGATCAAGGTCTCAGAATCTGGAAAGACAGGGAAATATACAAAGTCCACAGTGATAGATCAGTAGGAGATCTTGGTCAAATGTTCCTTGTGTTTCACTGTTTCTGCTTAACCCTTGTGCAGCCCTTATATTCAGCTTCGCTAACCCCAACATAAAGCAACTTAATTAAACTTTAAACTCCAACTCTATTTTGACTGAAGGAACAACCTGCTGAAAGAACACCACCACTTGAGTGAACACCTGATTTTTGTTTTTCACATGGCAGAAAGACTGCATTTACTCAGAGTCTACCACTCGCCGTTTTTTTGACAGGAAATACTCTTTTAGCTTGAGGCAATTCTTCTTCTGTGGATGAATCAACATCTTGCTCTGGGTTGTATTCCCCTCATCAACCTCAGCTTTTACCTCCTTCTCTTGTCTTTCTAGTCATACTGTCACCAGTCAGCTGCAGCCCCTTTATGGGCTTTGAGCAGCTTCAAAGACTAGAAATATTAGAGCGATGCTTGATGCAGAAGTTTGTCCTGCAACAGGATCATCACCAGTCTGAACTCTCTCCCCGTTCTTCTCAGTCGTTATGTTCTTGGGCAAGACGCTTCCCCCACATTGTCTTCTGATAGTGGTCACAGGGCCCGGTGGTGCCCGCGTACGACAGTTATGCTTCTGCCACACCATCAGTGCGTGAATGTATGCCTGAATGAGTCTCCTGGCTCAAAAAAGTGCTATAAAAATATGGAAAATTTTCCATATTGTTACAATTTGTTTCCTAGAACCTGTACTTTCCTTCAGAGCCTTTCTGATATTTTAGCCATCCGTAGGGTGACAAACTGCAGACATACTGACCAGAAGGCATTATGTTTTAATTATG
The DNA here is from genome assembly GCF_000732505.1 of Cyprinodon variegatus. Taxonomy (NCBI): domain Eukaryota; kingdom Metazoa; phylum Chordata; class Actinopteri; order Cyprinodontiformes; family Cyprinodontidae; genus Cyprinodon; species Cyprinodon variegatus. The sequence continues at coordinate 366,408 of NW_015150536.1, forward strand.
AGATAGTAAATGCATTTCAGGACACCCTCATCTGCAGTATAATGTCACTCCCTTGGCTGCCGTATCACAGTATTACATTCTGCTGAAGACTGTCTGCTATTGATACATCTTAGTTATAAACTAAAGCATGTTCACGTCATCGTGTTGTCCAGAAAACAGGCTTAAATTGGAAGGCAATCAGACTTTAGCTCAGTTTCTAATTGAAGACATTTTGACACCTATCTAAGAGTCTGCTGGTGAAGATTCTCAGTCATCCAAGTCATAGTCATTCCCAAAAAAGTAATAAAAAAAAAACAACAATCCATTGGACTATGTCTCCAAGTTTGAAGACGACTTTTGGACAAGTATGGGGCATTGCAGCCTAACCAAATAAGCCAAATGAGCCCCATTACAAAGGGGTGGAACCATTCGTCCATTTTAACTTGCATGTTTTCTTAAGGCTTTGTTGGGCTACTTTATAAGAGCCTTGAACCCAGTGAGATTTTTCAAACATTTGAATTGAAAAAGCTTCCCAGCTTTAGATAGTAAGCGAAACATTTTCAAACCTGGAAACAAAGTCCAGTGGATTGTTTTGTTACTTTTTTGGTAATATCTAAGAGTCTGTCAACTTTGTCGGCTCGCACCAGATGACAGAATTTTCACAAGAGTCATTGTAGTGTGTAACCTACCCTGCAGTTGTAATTTAGATCAGCACACTTACTCAATGGATAATATGTTTCTGTGTTTTAGATTTTTCCCCTTTGACTGTATGCAATGTTCCTTTCTTCTGAGAAAATAAACTTAAGCCCTAATAAACAAAATAAAAATCAGAGTAATTAATCTATTTAATATATTTTGAAGTAAATTACTAAAACATACTTATGTGTTGATTTTATTGTAATTTCATTGAAAAGCACCGGTATGTAAAAAAAAAATTAAAATGAAGTTAGTTATGCAAAGATAATGAAGGAATATTTACTCTTGCACTGCAAGGAAATAAATAGATCTAAACACAAACGTACCTGTTGTGTCACACTAACCTAACCCCCACCCCAAGAAGGTAACTGTTCCTCATGTGAACCCATTATTTGTCCCCATGAATACCTCTAAGTCCAAAAATGTAGAATATTTCAGGGAAATTGTCCCCACAATATAACAAAAACTGGCCAAACACACTTTATTTATTTAGTTCTAAATAAAAGTTAATCACAGAATAACTGCTCTAAGAATTTATATCCTAGATCCTTTACAGCTCTCATTTTTTAAATTTCAGATGTTGCTTTAGACGAGGCTTCCTGTTAAGCAGATGATGTGGGCTGAGTGTGTGAGGTTTTGCGCCTGTCTGTGGGTAAACTTATTTCACACATGAGTCGCAGCGCAGGGTGACGGCGAAGCCAAACCTATTTGCTCTTCACTTGCAGGTGCGTCATCTTCTCTTTCTCTCTATCTTGAGCGAGTAAATGTGAGGTGAAAATCTTTTCTTCTTTCTGCCACCAGAATGCAAAGACTGCTGAAAGCATCAGAGCATCTAAAGAGAACACTTGAGTGAAATGGTGTTTGAAACCGTTTAAAAAAACAATTTAAACAAGGATGTTACCTTAAGGCTTCATTCAGGCAAAGGGAGCATTTTGGTGTTATTTGCTGAGTCTAATTTTAGATAGTAAACACGTAAAGACCTATGTAATTGGAGTTTAAACAAGTCAAATAAAACTATTTACCCTTCGCAGATTTTATCTGTTGCTGATTCTTTTTGTTACATTGAAAATAAGAAGTTGCATATCAGCAAACAAGTTTCAATATTATTAACTAGAATCTATTTTCAAAAGATAAACTGAATTTTGTTTGTGTAAATTGTGTAAATCAGTCATCATCAGTAATAGCAACCACAGAACAAGATTAAATAGTAAGGCAACCAGACTTTAGCACAGGGTCGGATACACAAGGAGCTTAAAATGGCATGTTATTATTTGTTAGTTTCAAGAATCGACAGAATACAATTACAAGTTTTATTCCATACCTAATACCACTGCCAGACAAAACATAGCTGTGGTTAAAAGCAGAACCCAAGACAGTTCTTGTTAAAAGCAATAAAACAAGGGAGTGGAAAGATACGATCATCAAACATGCTCTTGTATGCAGCACACACTTACCAGGTAAATCAAGATAAGGAAAATGTCTGTTGTTTGTACAGATTACGGCTTGCTTAAGAACGTTACTCAAACCAGCTACGTAAGTGCAGTTTGCTCGTTATTTAATTTTTTTTTTGCTTTTATTCTAATTCATGTAAAGCAATTTGATTTGTTCATATACTGAATTGTACTATACAATAAACTTGCCTTGTCGTCAAGATATGGCTGTTTATTGTTTTTGCAGTAACCCAAACCCTGGCCCTGTTGCAGCTAGTTAGAACTGTGGATCACCCTCTGTTTTTCAGTTAGTTAGCCCCTTAATCCCTGAGGGGGTCCTTCTAAAATTACATATGTGCATTGAGAAATATTTTTCAGCTGGAACCACTATTTTAAATGTCACCAAGTCTTATTTATAAGATTAAAAAAAGAAAAAATGAAAAATATTTAGCCTCGCCAATTTTTTTTTTTTCCAAAATAAACACTGCAAAAAACATGAAACCTCATTTAATACTTTGGATGAACCCTCAGACTTTATAGACCCACATCTTGACTATAATTCAAGCAAATTTGGAATGAATAAGTTGAAGCATGTTTGTTCCACAAAGATTTTAGTGGGTAGTATGCTAGACGATAATATGATTTTGTCACACTGCCAAAAGTGCAAAAATGCATTTTTTCCACTCATAAAAGGGAATCTGTAGATTTACATTATTGGAGACCTTCTGCAAAAGACAAAGCCTTTGCTCCTAAGATTTAGCCATTGTTTCATTGAAATTTACCAATAATATCACCAAACTGAGTAGAAAATAAGAATAACAGAAATAGATTATGTAATGCTTTCCTGCTACATCACCTGAAATGGTCGCACAATTACCTCTGACCCCTCTTTGGAAAGGTCTGAAGCCTCTTGTCTCTGATGATGCCAGACATTAGGGGGTGTGGCTAAAAATGAAAACCTGCTGTTGCATTACTCCCACAGAGTCACACATGTCAGGTGGAATTTTAAATCTCATTTTATTTGTCTACACTGCTATAACACAAAAAGTACTTGTGAAAAAATAATTTTGAAACGTGTTTTAGAAATTTTAAAGCCCCATTTAAAAGGCCAGTGGATGAAAAACAATGTGACTGTGTTTTGGCCATTTCAATAAATAGATAAACATGAGCTAGTTTCAGTTGGGCCCTGTACCGGGCCAGCCGGGCCTAAGTGGCTAGGTGAAGATGTCAGGTCACTCCTGGCAATCCTGTCAAATTGTCAATGCATTGGGTTGGTGTGTATGGGTCAACTGATCTGGTTCCATCCTTTAAAGTTAACTTATTGAAAAATGTATTTTCCCCAGAAAGTAAGTAATGTAAAATGTATTTTCCCCAGAAAGTAAGTAATGTTAGGGTACATATTCAAATGAAATCAGATTTTCTAAAAAAAACTTACTAGATACAATTGTTACATTTCTTGGGGAGAATCTGCCTCTATCTACTGCATACTCCGACCACAGAAATAGGCCACAAATGAAAAAGGGTCTATATTGCACTCAGTAAAGTAATCATTTAGACGTATAACCACTTTTTTTCGCTTCTCGGTGGTCTTGTGACTCGGGCACAGTTAAATGTTCTACTCCTACCATAGTGCCCCCCAAAAAATCGCATAATCCTTTGCGAGAAGAGCTCTTGCAAAGCATTCTCAGATACATCTGCTCATCTAGTGACCATCCATGTACACTACTTTTTCAAGGTGCATTGTGGGAAATTTTGAACTGCTATTTCATCCACTGTAAGACATTTGGACCCCCTACAAAATGGCGTAAATGGTGTTAGGAGTGCCCATTCGGACACAGCCATAGTCAGTTATGTCGGCTCACGCTAGTCCAGCTTTGGTGAAGAAGAACTAGAACTGACTCCTGCATAGGTGTCTTCCGAAAAAAAATTCTGAAAGTCCTGTAAACTTAATGTTATCAAGGAAAAGACCATCACAACCAACACTTACCTTAAAAAGGAAATAATTACCACTAAACCTAATAGCCACTTGTACATCCCTTCACAGGAAGATCTTGCATCAAGAAAAGCAGCCACCAGCATTAGTAAGGCTTAGAGCTCATGAATAATTGTTCTCAATTTATTTCACTGGTGCACCTAAATCTTTAAGATGGTTTGTAACCTTTTTCAAACTGGTATAAATAAATGTGTTTTCCCCAATGTTTTAGCTAACAGGTTGATCTTGCCATTATGTGTTGCTTTTTGAGAGCTTTGGGACTTTATTTATTTTATCTTACATGTTTGATTTAGGTGATTTCCTGATTTTACAGGTCTTGTAGTAGATGGGGTGTAACTTGTGAAACTGAGCCAAAGAAGTGTGATTTATCACTGCTAGCTTATTATATTAAATTAAGTCAAACATATTTTCACACCGGTTAATTTGATTCCTTTGATAAACATAATTCTTTCAAGCAAACGTTTCACAGCATCGCACATTCAGATAAGTAGCTCTCACTCTGGTCTATCTCTCCTCCCTTTTCTAGTTCCCTCTGTCACTTTGTCACACTCTCTATCTCAGCGGGACTCTTAAGAAGATTGGTTACCTCTTTCTCCATCTCGCCTTACCTCAGATGCAATCTCCTCTCGATTTTGTCCTCCCTTTTTCACTTTGCCTCTGTCCTCCCTCAGCGGGACCCTTGAAGGGATCTGCCCTGAATCCTGAATGACTCCTCTGCAATATTAATGAAACAAAAGCTGAACGGAGGAAAAAGGAATATTCTAAGCTGACATTGACAAGAGAAAGGAGAGCAGCAGTGGAGATGTTAGAGTTAGAAACAGGGATTGGAGGTGGGGAAAGCCAAACAGGGGTATAAGATAAGCCTGTCTGCCTAAAAGCAAAAGCAAATTTCTGTCTGTGTTAATTTTCCTTTTCTTCTCTTTGCTTCACAGCCACAACATTTCAGCAGCTTGACAAGACCAAAGCAACAACTAAAGGGCAAAGGGACTTGGAGAAACAATTAGGGTAATGCTGATCAGCATAAATAAACTCAATTTAAGATTTTTTTTCATCCAGACCAAACAACAAGGCCAACTGAAGGAAAACACTCCCACAAACAAATATTGTCAAGTGAAAGAAATCCTTTGTCTTGACAACTAATGGATTGACTTGTGCTTGCAGACTTAAATGAGATCTAAATGAACTTTTTAAAATTGAGAAACTTACAGAGATGAACACCTTCACTTAATTTGTGGTTTGACAGCATTTGATTTTTATCACCATACTTTTATTAAAACTTTTTTGGGTGTGCAACGAAGGAACTCAGCTCTGCAGGATAAACGTTATGGAAGGCAACTTTCAGAGTGCCGAGGATTTTTTCAACTGGCTTTGGAGTTTTGCTGTGGAAAAACACAATCAGGGGGTCTACAACACCGTGTGCCTGGTCGTCCTGCTGATGCTCCCTCTGCTAATCATCCTCACCATCGTGGGGGTGTGCTGCCACTGTTGCTGCTGTCGCCGTGATAATGGCTGTTGTTGCTGTTGTCATGGAGGCTCTTCTAGGTCAGCAACAAAAAAGAACAAAAATTCCACCAACAGCGAGGACTTGTGGATATCTGTTAAGGCTGAGCCAATGACACCTGATCGGGTCGCCATGGGTATGTTGTAAAGGTTAGCTCCCTGATCCTGGACTAGTTCCTGTAGTCATGCTGAATTATGGGTGGTCATAAAGGAAGGTGGATAAAGCCCAGCTAAAGAAAAAAAAAACATTCCCACCATAGTAAACAGACTTGGCATGGACCCAGTTTGGCTTTGTTTATAAATCTCTGTCACTTTGTATTTATGACAATGTTTACATTTTTATGAGCTTTTTAGCATATGGTACATGAAAAAAAGACATAGGCCGTTTCTCAATTCATAAAAACGCAAGTGAGGACTCATGTGTTGCCAAGTAGGTTCAAGAACATAAATATGGGTCAATAGGAAGAGAAACGTACTCGTGAGGTCACCACATGCTCGGCTCGTCTGGAGTCGGATTTCACCTCCTGTTATGAATAGTCTCTAGATAATAATAAATTCTAACTCTTTTTCATTTAATGGGGGACTAATAGTTAACACAGACAGATAAGCACAAATCAAATGAACGTTTAAAATAAAATAAAAAAAAATGCCATCAGAGGGCTACTGCAGATGGGCTAATGTTAGCTCTGACTGCGGTTGGCCACGGAGGTCTGCTGGTTGCCTAGGTCCTCTCAACACTGGAACTTTTTTTTTTAAATACGTACTAAATCAGTAAATGGGCCACATAGTGATGCTTAAAAGTATAATTTTTCACCTCAAATGATCTTAAAACTTACTTTTTTAGAATAACAGAAAGAGAAAAAAAGATCTTTTAACTTAATGCTCTGAGCTCTGTGAGAGCTCCAAGGAAAGCTGCTGCTGCCGTGGTGCATGCTGGGAAAGCCGTCAGTCTGGAGAACACACAAGTCTGCTCTGCTCGGTAAAGAGGGAGGGGCAAGAACAACATCTGGGAACTTTGTCCATTCTTGGTCTGGTGTTCTTGTGAATTGGAACAGTACTAGGCCTCCGGTTGATGACCTTTCACAAGCATATGAGAATGCACAGCACACATATTGAGATATATACATATATAGATATAATTGACAGCACTTTGTCCTTTGAGCTTCTGTGTGAAATTCAATGCATCCATACTTGGGAGAGGGAGCATGCAGAACACCTAATCAATTTTTAAATTGCACATACCTTTCAGGTTGTAAACTGAGAAAAAAAACAAACAGCACTGATATCTTGATATCTTAAAGGGATCTTATTATTTTTTTCTTGCTTCATGTTAACAGTAGATAATTAAGTTCAGACCACACATCAGTCACATGCACAGACAATTTTTGGGACAGGCCCTCAAATCTATAAGAAGGACACCGAAAACCAAATGTAATCATGGAATACAAATAATCCAACGGGGTTATATTATACTTTCATATTTATTTTTTTCAACACAATTCATACATCTGATCAAACAGGGTAATTGAAAATACCAAACAGGTAAATGAACACAGGCCATAGTGTGTATTCTTGTTTATAACCTAGGAAACCATTGAATAATCATCAAATACATATCAATAACAACTCTGATAAATTTAGATATAAAGTATACAAAATTCTTTTGAAGATGAAATGCCCTTTCTATCTTGAAAAGCTTACTGATATGTTCTTACTTGTTCAATAAGTTTGTATGCTGCTCTATATCAGAGCTTTATATTTAGCATTCTGCATGTGTTATTTTGAAATGGTAATAAGTTACCAAGTAAAATGATTCATTCAGTGTTAAAGTAGAAATACTTGCATGAAATCCTTGAATAAAAATGACTTTTCCTACACGGAATAGAGTTCTGGCTAGGATGGTATAATTGTAAAATATTATGTTTGTTTGTATTTTCAAAAACTTCTATTGTAAAGGTTACTTGATGTTCTCCTGCAGAAATATTGTGATCATGCTTTTTTTATTTCAATTTTTTTATTTGACATTAAAATGACTCTGATTTTAGATGGAAAATAAAAACAAAGAACAAGTGAACTGGTCTAATTTTGGTAAACATTAAAATAATGTTTAAATTCTCACTGTATGTTTATATGCTTACTCGCTGCAGCTGTCTCTATCTTTTCCCACCTTCCCTGTAAACTTTAGAATGTCGATAAACGTGAACAAAGGCTTTGAAAAACACATGAGTACAAAGAATATAGACTGTGCTTTATATAATGACGCCTTGTAATAAAAAAAAACTGAATGGGAAAACTAAATTCTCCCCTTTTTATTTATGTTTTTTAGGAAATGTTGGGCCAGAATCCATGAAATGTTTCCAGTCGCACAAAACGTTTAGTTTAGAATATAATTTGACATAAGCCAACACGAAGGAATGTCCAAGCACTGACTTTACCTGCTGTCTAATGTTAAGGGTCAGACAGGAAGTGTGGCAGCTGTAGCAGTTTGGCCTATAACTGTAAAGAAAACAAGGCAGGGATGGGAGGGGTGGGGGCTTGTGTTCTCTGGCAGACCTATTCTGCCAAGAATACAAACAAATACCCATCAAAAGTCAAAATATTCCTAGAGGAATTTTACAGTGGATACATTGTGATTTTTTTTTTTTTTTTACAAACTTGCATACAATAGTCAATTTTAAGAAGCAGATAACCTCCACAGCAATGGACATTTTTTTTGTTTTAGCTTTGACTGAAGAAACACATCAATTTAGCGCTTGGCAAAATCCAATGTTTCCATAACTAGGGCTCCAATTTTAAAGACATCCCCACTTTCCAGCTTAACTGCAAACCTCCTACACCCATTCACCCCCCTTATACCAAGGCTCCTCTCATTCTTCTGCCTCCATTCCATCAACAATATCAGACTTCAAGGGGAAAGATGTCTCTAACCTAACCCTACTTGCTTACACAGAGAACAGATGCATTCAGCATCATGTCTTCTGCAGGAGTCTGAGTGGCAATGACTTATTCATTTCTTCATTTCAATAAAACTTTCTAATTTGTGATTTTTCTTCTCTTGAATGTCTCCAGATTGAATTTAATACATATTTTTCATGTGTACCTGTTAATATGGAAACAATAGAAAAATATGTTATATGTAGTTAAATGTATTATGACATTTACAAATATTCATCATTATAAGAATGAAGAGGTTGAAGGGCTTAAAGGTTAAGATTCCGGTTCAGAACTTTATCAACTTTGATAACAGTGGCGATTTCTCATTGAATACCAGGGAGGCTAAACCTCTTAGAAGGTCTATGGGGCAGGGGCCAAGCTGGCTGCTCGAAGCTGGGCAAAAGGATGCTTGACCGACAGTAGCCAGACAGCGAGAAGCTTTTCCTCATGATGCGGGGGGAAAGTGGTCACTCATTCAGAACAATAGTATTGTGCTGAACTCCTTCTGTGGTCCTGAGTTATATTATTCCAGAACACTTCACAACAGCTTTTTCCACCTGTTGCAGTAATGTGTTTTATGTGTTTCAACGTTTGTCAATGCGATACGTGACATTTGGATTTAATTGACACCATTCAGACTCCCCTGTTTCGGAGAGCAGCAGACCCCAATGTTTAATAAGTAACATCTGGATTAGTTCTGATGTCACTATGAACTGAACGTAGTCACTTGAAACACAGTTTTATTTGACTAATTATGGAAACTATGAAAAAATAAACAGACTTTCACAAATAAGGAGCATGCAGATGACTATATAAAATAGTAGGTCTAACCATAATAACAGCTATCATAATTCTCATGTGTTCATATTCACAGACAGGTATTAAAACATTTGCAGAATGTAGAGAAGCAAGAACATTAAACAAACTTCAGTAAATAAATATAAAATATATAGATCCAAGCCAGCTGTACAACCACTGTCTGCATAACCTAGAAAGTGCGTAAGGGCTGTGTCATGGCTCAAAACAGAGGACCCAGTATTCAAGGCCAGACAAACAATGGACTACTCAAAAAGCATTTATTTAAAACAAGAACTGTAGATCTTCAGTAACAGTATTTATGGCATCTAAGGCTGGAACCTCTGGTTAAACAGTTCAGTCCGTGCCCAGAGAACAAGGTTGATTCCAGCCGGTGCGCTGCCAACAATATGAGGCGGGCGCCGTCCAGAATGTCCCAGATGCAGCAACCCCGGAGAACATGCAGGAATCCGAAGCCAGGTCAGACAATCAGATAAGAATAGGAAGGCTCAGAGGTCCAGTTCAGGCAAACTGTTCAGACGAAAACAAGCAGGCTCAGTGGTTGAGAGGCAGAACAGGTTAGGATCAGGAAATCAGAAACACTAAGGAACTCTAAAAACACTCTCACCACTGGTTAGAGAGAACAAGATAATCTGGCCCTGATGACTGAATTCAAGCACCTTAAATAGAGGCTGAAGTGGGTGGATCAAATGAGAGGTAATGAGCAACCGGGCAGAGGTAGACAGGTGAATGGAATGAGTAATTAAGCCAGCCATTAGTGCCAAGATCCTGTTGGCCTTTTCAACATTAAGGCTGACTGAACTACAGGTACAAAAACATGCCTTTTATCAAATGCTGATTTGATGTGTTGTAAAAATCCATAAATCTTAAAAACAGATGTTTCCCCCATTACTGTGGTGGTTTTGTGGTTTGTATTCCTCAGAACTCCCTGATGTTAACAAATCACAGATTTTACAAGAATTCTCAAATGTTTGTATCTTCCAAAACCAGTGCAGGACCTCGCGGGATACATTTAGTTATGTGTTTGCTTGCAGGGCCCAGAACATGTTTTTAGATTATTCTTTGAATAGTGTTGAATAAAATACATTTTAAAATGGGCTCAGCTGAATGGGTACTTTTCTAACGCAGAGCAAAAAAGAAAGTGGATCCATCAGGGTTAAAAGCACAACTTCAAAAAACAGAGGCAAGAAAACAAACATATTGTTTGATTTCAAACCACTGAATCTATTCTATTTCAAAAAAGTATTTTGATTTTTTTTTTTTTTTATTCATTTATTTAATTGTTCATGTCATGTCATTGAACATTGCATCTTACTTTTTCCCCCCCAAACATGAAGAAAAAGGAACAGAGGGAAGATAAATCTTGTATGATCTGTTCCTAAAAACACCCAACTAAAAAAAGAGAGCTTTCAAATCATATTTCAAAGTAATACGTGAAGATATACAAAAATAGTTTTACTGACATTGTGCAATGTGCACTGCAACTTCACATCCCTCTTACAAATGCAAGACTCTGATGTGGTGTATAGATAAATATTTTTATCAGATTAACAGAGTATATAGGGCTCTATAAACTCAGTCCCTCTCTTGAAAATGCCACAGATGCACAATTGAGATATGGGGCATTGTGATAAGACTAACATACCAGACCAGATATATAGCATCATTGTATATTGCCTCTCTTTCTTTCTGTTACATAAGCCTGATCACAATGTCTGGTATCTGTTTACTTGCCTAGATACATATATATACACTGTCATGGAAACATTTTCTTGGCCACTTTTCATTTTAATCTTTTAAACATATATTCTAAATTCTCAATTGTAAAAGTTAAGTAATACTGTGTTGAGAATAACTTGAACAGCTGTGCCCCTTTCAACTAAACAAACAAAAAAGTAAAAAACTTTACAGTGTTTAATGCATTTTCCAGAGATAGGATGCTATCTCAGTTTTAGGGCGACATGAGTTAATACGAAATAGATAGTTTAGAAAAAATATTATACTTATATTTTTATCATCAAAATACATTTTTTTGTTCAAATGTTCAGGCTTTAGCACTTCAACACATGAACGCCTCTGGGTTGACATCATATCATGTGATATTGTATGCTTTGTGATGACTGAGCTTCATTCTGCTTTCTTCTTCAAAGATTTACATCAATATTATCTGTAAATGGTGCAAGCCACAATTTAATGCAGTTGAGAAGCAAACAAGACACCAGGATGATTTATTAAATAAGGGTTTAAATATGTAAGCCTCTAAAAGTTATAAATCCAAGGTGGACAAGAAACTGATTGGACAAGAAACTGACTGATAGACTTTAGTACATCTCTGAAACTTTCCAAAAAAAAATAGAAACTTGAATCAGATTTGGATAGAAATATTATGTTTTAATTTCATTTTTTTTCTTTCTTTTTTTATTCTATTCCAATTAGACAGAAAAGTTTGTGCATTAGCACAATCTTTATGCATTAGCTTATTTGGATACTAATTTGGTCAACTTGTTGAAATGCTTCTCGGGAAACAAGCCCTGCTCATCTTAGTAGAGACATATTTTCATTAGGAGAGTAGGGATGTCTCTGTTTGATTTTTGCTATATAAACATGCATTAAAAACTAAACCTTAGAACAAATATTTAAATCTCTGTGAAAATTAGTCATTGAAATAAAAAGGTTAGTGAAAATTGTTAAAGACACTGAGAAAAAGATTTGCTAAAGGTGACTGTAGATTATGTTTAACAGAGATTTCTAATAGCATCTCTTTTGTTAATTAGACCAGTGGAAAAAATGATTTCAAAGCAAAGAGAAAATGGTCTGACAGGGATAGGGCAACATCAGGTACAGAAACATTAGACATTTTTAGACCTTTGTTGCACTGTTTCAAATGGAAAAATTCTTTTAAAGCAGATTTTTGATGGTCACAGAGAATCTGTTATTCTACTTCCAGTCGTTGTTCAGACATGAGAGCATCATTTTTTTTTTTTTTTAAGTCTGTTGAATTGTTTAACTTAGAACTAGATCTTTTTACTCATGGGGATGCTGGGTCATGGAAAATTATTATTTTTTTAGATTGGAATGAATATCCCACATGGAGGTCCAGATTGTAAAACGTAATTTAAACAACCCTAAACATTTTCTCAATAACAATTTTTCGAGATGTATATATTTTTTTTTTTTTCATTTCCACACAGATTGGCATTTTCACTCCAGTTGACTGCTGTTTGTTTTTGCTTTATTATTTAGTCACTGGTTTAACTTAAATTAACAGCAATAACAAATAAGTTTTTGTTAAACAATTATTCATTCCAGCTCTTTCCCCAACCTTTGACAAATTTCTGCTATTAATTCTGGGCTATATTTCGCTTGATATTTGAGAAGTTTAAAACTGGCAAGAGCTGTCCGAAAACAGAGAGGATGTAAAATATTGCTTTTCATTACAAGGTTTTTCTTTGTCCCCAAAGACAAAAAGTGTTGTTTTTTATATTCAATCCAAATACAAAGGGCATAAAATTTGCACACAATTTGCTTCTTTACTCAAGAATTCATAACTTAATTGGTTTTCTTTAATTATACACTTAAATAGACTTTGTTTCTCTGAATCTTTTAACTTTGGCAGCTTTTACAATGGTATGGAATAAAGTGGAAGATGTAAGAAAGTAAAATAGCATTTTTCTACATTTCTGAATTTTTTTTAACTTATAAAAAGACAACTGAGTTTGAACACAAAGGTATTTTGGTTAAATAAACACTCATATTTTTAAACTGGCTGCTTACAAAGTGTATGTTTATTAATTTACGTAATCTTACTGATAATTGTTTCATAATCTGTCATGTAGTTGCAGCTGAACTTACTCGTGGGGAATAACGTGGGAGCAGTATGTTTGGTAAACAGTAATAATGGAACAAAACAAAAAACCGCTGATGCAGTTCTATTTCTAAACAGCTTGACCTAGTTATTCGCATCACAAGTTAATTTTATTTGTGGCTATAAAAGGTTATGCGACATGCAGGAAGTGTACTGCTATTTTGAAATCAGTTAGATAACTGCCTGCACCAATAAGACCTAAAACATTGTATTTATTTAAAACTCTCTGAAGGCCATCTTTCTAGACACATATACCATATATGTGTATTTAGTTATACAGACTAACAAACAGTTGCCAGACAGAAAGATAAACTTTCAATAAGTCAAAAATGGAAAAGTACTGGTTCTGTATTGTTTGGAATGGAAAAAAACAAGCGTTTTATGCCTCAGGTGATTTAAGGCAAGGAGACAAACTCTTATCATTTTTCAAAAACATCCCTTTCAAAAGTTAGTTTTTTCTCTGTAGCATGTCTGAACAGGGACACCACATAAAGCTAGTACAATCATCTACTTGGCTGAGGGATTATCTTCTTCTTGCAAGCTCATGCTGCTTCACACCTGGCATTTCTATTTTTGCCCTCATAGAGATCAATCAACATACTTATTTTTACTTTACCTCATTTATTTAGATGTTGGTAAAACAATTAATGAACTCAGTGTTTTTAATGATTTTTCAAAACTTACAGAGATTTATACCAAAAACTCCTGAAGAGGCAACATGCAGCAAAGAGTAGCTGTTTAAATCAACAAAACAGTTCTGCAAAGCTTAGATTATAAGCAGTTATATTATATTTACATTTTTTTTATTGTATATTTTGCAAATGTATATTTTCAGACATTGCCAAGTTCTGACAAGTAAATGTCTGTAGGTTTCCTGCAAGGTCAAAAGTTGCTTCATCACAAAATACATCTTCAACAAACACACAAAATAAGCACAGGAACATGCAATGGGGATCGTAAACAACATGAAATAGATAAGGTAATTATTGGAGACATTATTTGGTCACATTACAAGCTTATTAGTCAGGCCAAAGAAGGATGGACCTCAACATAGTGGGTGCATTACCAAACAGTAAGCCAGCTAATCATTTTAGGATGTGGTGATGACAACGTTGTGTAGGAGGAACTTTTATATATATATATATATATATATATATATATATATATATATATATTTTTTTTTTTTTTTTTTTTTTTTTTTTTTTTTTTTTTTTTTTTTTTTACCAAAAGACTGGTATATGGCTGGTATATTTCAGATATATGATCTCCGTCTGCATCTCCACTGTCGCTGGTTAACCTCAACTGCATTGTGTAAACAACTTGAAACCGCAACCCACCAGGTGCACCAATTTCCACCAAGGCAGTGCCCCTATTTTGGTTACCGCTTTCCTTGTTAAGTAACTTATGCAGCTCTCTGATGATCTTTGTAGGCCGGTTTCAAAATGTTTATAATTCAATTTGCTAATATAATGTGGATAGATTTAATTGAGGTTTGCTTAATAATAGTCTGAAAAATTGGAAGCTTAAGTTTTATTATGTACCATAACTTTTTGTTTTGTTGAACGTTTACAAAATTTATAACGACCAAAGAAAACTCTGTGTAGTTGTACTAATAGTGTATTCAAATAAATAGCTTAAACCAGTGTACTGTACCCNGGTGGATCAAATGAGAGGTAATGAGCAACCGGGCAGAGGTAGACAGGTGAATGGAATGAGTAATTAAGCCAGCCATTAGTGCCAAGATCCTGTTGGCCTTTTCAACATTAAGGCTGACTGAACTACAGGTACAAAAACATGCCTTTTATCAAATGCTGATTTGATGTGTTGTAAAAATCCATAAATCTTAAAAACAGATGTTTCCCCCATTACTGTGGTGGTTTTGTGGTTTGTATTCCTCAGAACTCCCTGATGTTAACAAATCACAGATTTTACAAGAATTCTCAAATGTTTGTATCTTCCAAAACCAGTGCAGGACCTCGCGGGATACATTTAGTTATGTGTTTGCTTGCAGGGCCCAGAACATGTTTTTAGATTATTCTTTGAATAGTGTTGAATAAAATACATTTTAAAATGGGCTCAGCTGAATGGGTACTTTTCTAACGCAGAGCAAAAAAGAAAGTGGATCCATCAGGGTTAAAAGCACAACTTCAAAAAAAAGAGGCAAGAAAACAAACATATTGTTTGATTTCAAACCACTGAATCTATTCTATTTCAAAAAAGTATTTTGATTTTTTTTTTTTTTTATTCATTTATTTAATTGTTCATGTCATGTCATTGAACATTGCATCTTACTTTTTCCCCCCCAAACATGAAGAAAAAGGAACAGAGGGAAGATAAATCTTGTATGATCTGTTCCTAAAAACACCCAACTAAAAAAAGAGAGCTTTCAAATCATATTTCAAAGTAATACGTGAAGATATACAAAAATAGTTTTACTGACATTGTGCAATGTGCACTGCAACTTCATATCCCTCTTACAAATGCAAGACTCTGATGTGGTGTATAGATAAATATTTTTATCAGATTAACAGAGTATATAGGGCTCTATAAACTCAGTCCCTCTCTTGAAAATGCCACAGATGCACAATTGAGATATGTGGCATTGTGATAAGACTAACATACCAGACCAGATATATAGCATCATTGTATATTGCCTCTCTTTCTTTCTGTTACATAAGCCTGATCACAATGTCTGGTATCTGTTTACTTGCCTAGATACATATATATACACTGTCATGGAAACATTTTCTTGGCCACTTTTCATTTTAATCTTTTAAACATATATTCTAAATTCTCAATTGTAAAAGTTAAGTAATACTGTGTTGAGAATAACTTGAACAGCTGTGCCCCTTTTAACTAAACAAACAAAAAAGTAAAAAACTTTACAGTGTTTAATGCATTTTCCAGAGATAGGATGCTATCTCACTTTTAGGGCGATATGAGTTAATACGAATTAGATAGTTTAGAAAAAATATTATACTTATATTTTTATCATCAAAATACATTTTTTTGTTCAAATGTTCAGGCTTTAGCACTTCAACACATGAACGCCTCTGGGTTGACATCATATCATGTGATATTGTATGCTTTGTGATGACTGAGCTTCATTCTGCTTTCTTCTTCAAAGATTTACATCAATATTATCTGTAAATGGTGCAAGCCACAATTTAATGCAGTTGAGAAGCAAACAAGACACCAGGATGATTTATTAAATAAGGGTTTAAATATGTAAGCCTCTAAAAGTTATAAATCCAAGGTGGACAAGAAACTGATTGGACAAGAAACTGACTGATAGACTTTAGTACATCTCTGAAACTTTCCAAAAAAAAATAGAAACTTGAATCAGATTTGGATACAAATATTATGTTTTAATTTCATTTTTTTTCTTTCTTTTTTTATTCTATTCCAATTAGACAGAAAAGTTTGTGCATTAGCACAATCTTTATGCATTAGCTTATTTGGATACTAATTTGGTCAACTTGTTGAAATGCTTCTCGGGAAACAAGCCCTGCTCATCTTAGTAGAGACATATTTTCATTAGGAGAGTAGGGATGTCTCTGTTTGATTTTTGCTATATAAACATGCATTAAAAACTAAACCTTAGAACAAATATTTAAATCTCTGTGAAAATTAGTCATTGAAATAAAAAGGTTAGTGAAAATTGTTAAAGACACTGAGAAAAAGATTTGCTAAAGGTGACTGTAGATTATGTTTAACAGAGATTTCTAATAGCATCTCTTTTGTTAATTAGACCAGTGGAAAAAATGATTTCAAAGCAAAGAGAAAATGGTCTGACAGGGATAGGGCAACATCAGGTACAGAAACATTAGACATTTTTAGACCTTTGTTGCACTGTTTCAAATGGAAAAATTCTTTTAAAGCAGATTTTTGATGGTCACAGAGAATCTGTTATTCTACTTCCAGTCGTTGTTCAGACATGAGAGCATCATTTTTTTTTTTTTTTAAGTCTGTTGAATTGTTTAACTTAGAACTAGATCTTTTTATTCATGGGGATGCTGGGTCATGGAAAATTATTATTTTTTTAGATTGGAATGAATATCCCACATGGAGGTCCAGATTGTAAAACGTAATTTAAACAACCCTAAACATTTTCTCAATAACAATTTTTCGAGATGTATATATTTTTTTTTTTTTCATTTCCACACAGATTGGCATTTTCACTCCAGTTGACTGCTGTTTGTTTTTGCTTTATTATTTAGTCACTGGTTTAACTTAAATTAACAGCAATAACAAATAAGTTTTTGTTAAACAATTATTCATTCCAGCTCTTTCCCCAACCTTTGACAAATTTCTGCTATTAATTCTGGGCTATATTTCGCTTGATATTTGAGAAGTTTAAAACTGGCAAGAGCTGTCCGAAAACAGAGAGGATGTAAAATATTGCTTTTCATTACAAGGTTTTTCTTTGTCCCCAAAGACAAAAAGTGTTGTTTTTTATATTCAATCCAAATACAAAGGGCATAAAATTTGCACACAATTTGCTTCTTTACTCAAGAATTCATAACTTAATTGGTTTTCTTTAATTATACACTTAAATAGACTTTGTTTCTCTGAATCTTTTAACTTTGGCAGCTTTTACAATGGTATGGAATAAAGTGGAAGATGTAAGAAAGTAAAATAGCATTTTTCTACATTTCTGAATTTTTTTTAACTTATAAAAAGACAACTGAGTTTGAACACAAAGGTATTTTGGTTAAATAAACACTCATATTTTTAAACTGGCTGCTTACAAAGTGTATGTTTATTAATTTACGTAATCTTACTGATAATTGTTTCATAATCTGTCATGTAGTTGCAGCTGAACTTTCTCGTGGGGAATAACGTGGGAGCAGTATGTTTGGTAAACAGTAATAATGGAACAAAACAAAAAACCGCTGATGCAGTTCTATTTCTAAACAGCTTGACCTAGTTATTCGCATCACAAGTTAATTTTATTTGTGGCTTTAAAAGGTTATGCGACATGCAGGAAGTGTACTGCTATTTTGAAATCAGTTAGATAACTGCCTGCACCAATAAGACCTAAAACATTGTATTTATTTAAAACTCTCTGAAGGCCATCTTTCTAGACACATATACCATATATGTGTATTTAGTTATACAGACTAACAAACAGTTGCCAGACAGAAAGATAAACTTTCAATAAGTCAAAAATGGAAAAGTACTGGTTCTGTATTGTTTGGAATGGAAAAAAACAAGCGTTTTATGCCTCAGGTGATTTAAGGCAAGGAGACAAACTCTTATCATTTTTCAAAAACATCCCTTTCAAAAGTTAGTTTTTTCTCTGTAGCATGTCTGAACAGGGACACCACATAAAGCTAGTACAATCATCTACTTGGCTGAGGGATTATCTTCTTCTTGCAAGCTCATGCTGCTTCACACCTGGCATTTCTATTTTTGCCCTCATAGAGATCAATCATCATACTTATTTTTACTTTACCTCATTTATTTAGATGTTGGTAAAACAATTAAAGAACTCAGTGTTTTTAATGATTTTTCAAAACTTACAGAGATTTATACCAAAAACTCCTGAAGAGGCAACATGCAGCAAAGAGTAGCTGTTTAAATCAACAAAACAGTTCTGCAAAGCTTAGATTATAAGCAGTTATATTATATTTACATTTTTTTTATTGTATATTTTGCAAATGTATATTTTCAGACATTGCCAAGTTCTGACAAGTAAATGTCTGTAGGTTTCCTGCAAGGTCAAAAGTTGCTTCATCACAAAATACATCTTCAACAAACACACAAAATAAGCACAGGAACATGCAATGGGGATCGTAAACAACATGAAATAGATAAGGTAATTATTGGAGACATTATTTGGTCACATTACAAGCTTATTAGTCAGGCCAAAGAAGGATGGACCTCAACATAGTGGGTGCATTACCAAACAGTAAGCCAGCTAATCATTTTAGGATGTGGTGATGACAACGTTGTGTAGGAGGAACTTTTATATATATATATATATATATATATATATATATATATATATATATTTTTTTTTTTTTTTTTTTTTTTTTTTTTTTTTTTTTTTTTTTTTTTTACCAAAAGACTGGTATATGGCTGGTATATTTCAGATATATGATCTCCGTCTGCATCTCCACTGTCGCTGGTTAACCTCAACTGCATTGTGTAAACAACTTGAAACCGCAACCCACCAGGTGCACCAATTTCCACCAAGGCAGTGCCCCTATTTTGGTTACCGCTTTCCTTGTTAAGTAACTTATGCAGCTCTCTGATGATCTTTGTAGGCCGGTTTCAAAATGTTTATAATTCAATTTGCTAATATAATGTGGATAGATTTAATTGAGGTTTGCTTAATAATAGTCTGAAAAATTGGAAGCTTAAGTTTTATTATGTACCATAACTTTTTGTTTTGTTGAACGTTTACAAAATTTATAACGACCAAAGAAAACTCTGTGTAGTTGTACTAATAGTGTATTCAAATAAATAGCTTAAACCAGTGTACTGTACCCTTTTGGGCACTTTGTCTTACTATGAGTACCCCTATCAGTCAAAAGTATTGATGACTGTCCAAAACTGTCCAACGTACAACTGATTATAAAATAACTGATTATAAAATAAAAACTATTTTATTTAATATTTTAAACTTGCAATTTTAAATCTTTGGCATGTTATTCTCTCCAACTCAAATAAAAAAACAACAACATAAATATGTTGCCCAGAAGCAAATAAGGTATCAAAATAAATACAAAATAAAATCATATTATGAATCTGCCTTTATAAAACTGGAGCAGGTCCGATAAACTCCCCTGTAATCACATATAAACTTGATGATTTGGGAACAAAATACTGAACAAAAATTATTGTCAGACTGACTCCATTTATATTACTTTGATTTCAACATTTGTGACTCCTGAGCTGCTTTGATAATCTTATAATCATAGATAAGAAGATGAGCTCCAATAGCTCAGTGTGATAAACAGCTGATCCTAGGCTGTTCTCTACATCCAGTCTGTTCCTCTGCTCGGTACTGATGTGTGTCAAAACTGAAGGTGAAAACTTATAACAACTTACTTTTTGGTTGAAAAAAGCTTGTTTTATTTTTTAGATGAGTCCTCACAAAGCAAAACAGATCCCAGCCCTATTCTATTTTACTGCCTAAGAAATAAAATATTTTCATGTACCCCTTGCAAAAAACTCGCGTACCATTAAGGGTATGCATACCCCCAGTTGGGAATGACTGACTTAATCCATAATGCTACAAAAAGTGGGTTTCGTGTTAGATATAATTCAGCATTCTATTTAAATCCAACTCAATACTGAATTATTGATGCATGTACATTTTTACTGGAGTAAGTATATAAAAGACACATAATATAAGTCCCTAAAACAAATCCCTGAAATCAAATGAAAAGCATACATGAGAACACAAGAAAATATCTGAAAAAATATTCAGTTATACCAGCCAACCAACTCCAAAACTTGCCATTTTGTTAAAGCCATCTATGAAGCAAAGAGTGAAACCTGGTGTGAAGTTACAAATTGGAGTTAGCTAAATGACTCTAGTTGCCACATATTTTTTAAATATGTGGCAAGAAATCCAGTATCATTTGCATCAGCAGTTTCTAAGATCATTCCTGTGGTAGGGTGATGCAGCAAGGCTTATTTTCCACAGACCTGATACTACAGCTCTGTATTACATACTATATTTTCTATAACATATCCACCTTATAAAAACCTTTAACTTTATCTTACACAATTAAACCAAAGAGTCAGACAGCAACCACAAAACATTGGTGGTAAAGCACAATAATACTTAATAGTCCTAATAGAGCCCTCTATGACATAATGACAGTCTAATAGAGCTCTTGCTGTGGCACAGTATATTCTTTATGATTTTAATTATCTAAATGTAACATTTGTAATAAAATTGAAATAAACACAGTGAGAGCTTAATATAATTCCTTCACTCCTGCAGCTTTTCTCCATATTCACACACATCTTCAAAAAAAAATACTTCCTAACAAAGATCTTGCATATAAAAAATAACAATGAATCTTGAGGAAAGTGTCCATGTGAGTGACACAGAGAGACAAATAGCATGTGTGTGTCAGCGGACTCATATTTTTCTTTATAAGTAGAGTAGTTCATAGAGCAGGAGAAAAGAGGAGGGGGAATTGGCCAGCTCGTCACTTTCTGTTCAGTTTTGCACTGAGAAAATAACTTACATGTCTAAGCAATAGTAGGAATTATTCTCTGTAGGGTAATTGCTGTCAGATAACCACTTGTACCAGTGAACCCTCATGGGACAATTTATTTACGGGCTAAAATTAGAATCATGTCAAAAATGATTTGTTATCCAGCAGCATTCTTAAACACTCATTGATTCTGATTACTGTAGTAAACACCAAAAAAAAAAAAAAAAAAAAATTCACATCTTTCTTTGGCCGGTCTTGATGGAACAACAAAGCAAAACCATCTTCTTGTTTGATCAATTTATATCTTAGATCTGAATCTTTTTGCTTTAAAGTGCTTCGCTGTGCTTTATGCATCACTTAGGTGTTTCAAAATGGTCTCTGCTCAGACAGCCAGTGCTTTCTCATGGCCTGTATATTGTCTAATAGAGAATTAAGAAATAGTTTAGAAACCAGACAGCAGACAGTCAGCAGTTTCATTAAGGGCAGTTACTTAACTTACCATGATGAAAGAGTTGCACTTAGGAAACTGTAGTTCTATATTTGAAAGGAAAATAGATAGATATCAGATAGTTTATAGTACAGTTTACAAAACCTTATGTGAACGTTATAACTTTTTGCTCACATTGGTTTAACCGCTAAAGCATGAAGGTTTGGCTATTAGTTTAGGAATAAAACATAGATTTTTAATGCAACCATGTGTTAAAATATATTATAAATGATTCTTTATATTTGACCAGGATAGCTGATAATACACAAGATTAACCTGTTTCTGAGCAGTACAAGCAAAAACATGCAGCTGCAGCAGACTGTTGGCTGCGCAATAATTATTTAGTTAGGACTATTCGTACAGCTAGTTGCATTTTTACTTATATAGTTACACAGAAGCATATATTTGTTATTATATGTTTTAATCTTATCATCAAGGGGGGATTTTAGTTGAAATATGTGCCTATTCTTGTCTTTTTCATCAATGCTTTTATTTTTTAATATGATAATTCTATATGATAATAGATTATATATAGGTCTAAACAAACCTTTATCATATTTATATTGAGGTTATATTGCACATCCTAAGATGTGCAATATACTTTAAGGATATAAATATTATGTATCTCCACACACTTGAACCTATATTTAACCTATAAGGAAGAAAATAACCTTATTCAGCTCAATTTTGTCATTGAACTTAAACAAGGCTTAAGAAGTTGAACAGATTCATGAAGCTTGTAATAAACTATTATATTGTTGTGATTATCGATGCTTTCATGCACAATTTAATTTTTTTTCAAAACTTTGCATAGAAATTTTTTTTTTTTTACATTTTTGTCAAAAATATGGTAGAAATCAATGAAACCGTCCATTTATCCATTTAGATTAGTTGTTCTCAAGCATTCGATATCAACTAGCATTGCAGTGAGTACTAATTTGATCAAATACCATAAAGTTGTGTGACTCATTTGAAAATATATGCAAAAACTGTTTTATTGCATAAAACACTAAAATGAAGCCCAATACAAAAAAATCTATTTAAAGCCTCATGCAGCATTACAGAAACTACAGGATTATTGCAGCTCTGCCTCAACACCTCCACGAGTCAGACGCCAGATTCTACACTTAAGCACTGAAGTAAATTCAGAAAATGTGCATGTATGTTGAACGCTGTCTTGGGGTGGCACACAGGAACTATGGTACAGCTCAGACCTTGTGTGAGGAAATTCTAACAGTTTTTGATATTTTTTAATCCCCAATGCATTTAGTCTATGCTAAATACGTTTAGGTCTGTAACTCAATGGCTCTAGTCGGAGTTTGCTCAGATAAGAAGAAGAGATAAAATGGTGGCTTCTATCCAAAATAGCCAAGATTTTGTAGGGTTTGGATTATGGCTTCACTATAGGTCCTGACAAGTTTTATGTAACTGAAAGAACTTCATATTTCTTGGTCAAAACATTGATCAGGACTATTTGTTTGGTTAATTCTAAGAGGCACAGTGGAGTAATTAAGCCCCACCCACCAAATGTTTGCCTAGGATCTTGTGTGAGGTTGGACTAGTATTTGTCATATTGGTTTTGGTACAGATCGAATTATCTACAATATGTTGAAATGACAAGGGAGCATGTTTTCACAGCACACTTCGCCATGCTGCCACGGCAACCCCTTATGACGAAAACTGTCTGTGACTGAAACCATGTTAGAACATATGCTGTCTGTCATCCCACACAGTTTCAAGTTGATGAGGTCAGGTAAGAAAGAGAGGGACCATTTCAAGTGAAAAAATAAAATAACTTTCTATTGTCAGAAGAACAAGGCTTTATACAGTATTACCATTCCAATGCTCAGTATTGTCAGGAGAGTATTAACACCATAAAGGTTCTTCTAATCTGGCTTTTCTGGATATGTTAAAGTTATCGCATTTCAAAATTCTTGGTGAGTATGCCAACTTCGAGTGCGAGCCACATGTTTTCAGTGCAGTCTAAATTTTTCTTTTCCTTTTTTTTACTTTTAATTACAACTGTTTTAACTGTATACTGATAAAGTTTCGCTTGAAATCCCCAGGAGGAGTTTGCTAAAGCTCGATATGTATGCAAAAAATAAAGAAGGGTCAAAAATGACCGAAAATGTCTGACTTTCTGTTAAAAAAAAAGCCAATAAAAGTTCTCTAAGTTAAAGGAGCATACTGTACTTCCCGCTGACTTTTTTTTTCTTGATTTGAGTTGATGTATCAGAGTACCAAATTTCTGATCTTTGCAATTTACATTATGGATTATCCAATCTCATGTTAGCGAGTGCAGTTAGTCCACAACCATGTTCAATTTCTTTAAAATACATACATTTTCATTCGGGGACAACTTTCTATAAAGTGTGGTGAGGCTTTGAATATGTGATGCAAAGAGCATCAGATATGTTAAGAGAAAAATATTTGAAATACTGTACAAAAGGCCTTCACAGCACTTTCACTGCTGGGACCTAATAAGGCTGCTTTACATGCTAAGCTAGTGATAGCTGCAGTTACTGCATTGAGTAATAATTGTTTTCCATTAATTTACATAATTATTAAGTGAGCAACAAGTCTGTAAAAAAAATTAAGAAATAAAGGAAAAAGCATTATTATTTGTGTTACTAACAGTAGTTGGTCTGGGCCTAATGATTAGCAAATTTAGTTGGTTCTTAAACACACATAGAAAAACATTAGTTTGGTTGGA
Organism: Cyprinodon variegatus; assembly: GCF_000732505.1. Taxonomy (NCBI): domain Eukaryota; kingdom Metazoa; phylum Chordata; class Actinopteri; order Cyprinodontiformes; family Cyprinodontidae; genus Cyprinodon; species Cyprinodon variegatus. The sequence goes on from NW_015150536.1 coordinate 391,004, forward strand.
TAACATTTAAATCATATTGAATAATAAGATTCAAGCTTCAAATTCTGAGGTAAATCCAGTACAGGTGACAAGCACCAAATATTTCATGTTATGCATTTTTATTCTTTGCAGATAATTTTTCAAAATTGAACCCCCTGCAATTTTGTTTGGAAAACTCTTTGATGGAACAAAGATCATCATATTTGTTTGCCAACTTGTAAATTAATATTGTTGCAGTTATCGTGCTTTCTTCATTAAAACATAAGGATGCCTAAGTACTTGTGAAAACAATATATGCTGATCAGTTCATTTAATTCATATGTTTTTAGGTTTGAAGTATTCTTAAATGTGAATAATACTTTTATGGTTTTTTTTTTTTTTTTTTTTTTTGCAGAATAGGCCTAATCTTGTATATACTTTCAGGATCTTAAAGGTTTGGAATTGTCACAAAGCAAAATATATGAAAAGTGTATCCATTGATACGATTGTAATTATATCAGTTTGCTGATGTCCTTGCCCTCCAGGTGCGGTTTGTCATGGTTCTGCTCTCCTACTTTAGATAAAAAGCTAAATAAAAAGCTAAATGCATTCAAAGCTGTGTTAATTAGTTTTTTCCAAGGATAATCCCTGAACCTCTTTACTACATCCAATCCACACAGAGAAACAAAAATCACACAAAATTATATGATTCAATAAAATTGAAAAAAAAAAAGAGCAATACCACATAGTTAAAAACAGATTTATTTTAAAGGAGTGGCGACACTACATTGAAAGGGGAGTTATAAAATAATTTTAGCAATATAATTGATAAAGAAAGCAATACATTTCAGGGTTCTGATCTTAAACCATTTTAAAGACTTTAAGAAGCTGCACAGTCTTAAGCATTACCAAATGTACAAATAAAGTTCATCATTTTGCAAATTAATTCTGACAGATTGATATAAAGGTGGGTTTGTGTGCTCCATGTCCTTGTCACATAAACTGTGTTTGTGATAAAAGTGTTAAGACAATCTAATTAAGCAAAGTAGAAGCCAGTGCAACATTAATAGCTTCTGTCAACTTTCCAGATTAAAAATGGGAGTTTAGTCATTCTGTTCTGGAGAAGAGCACAAACAAATGTCATTGTTATTGACATTTGATGTGACACATCGCATTGATTGATATGAGCTGTCCCCACTCATATGAATATAAAGCAGGAGCAATCTGGCTATTCGGGGCAGCAATCAGTTGTTACTTTTTGGCTGATGTCATACCAGCTTATGTGATGTGACAGTGTCAGATGCACAGTGGCAGCATAATCAATAGACTAAGGACACATGTTTGAAGAGCCAGCAAAGGATCCATTGATTAAACACAAATTATTTTGTTTACTTTCGGTAACTCTCTGAGGATACTCGGCCTCACCTGAACCTGGGTGCAGTTATAAGTCAACGAGTTTAGCATTAATATAATAAAGGAAGAACAAAATATTTAGTTGCCGTTATCTTTTCCTTCTATTTATATAGTCAAGTTTTCTAAGGAAATAAAAATTGAGTAAAACATGATTTTCTAAATTATACATGTTCTTTACGAGTAGAACAAATGTTCAAACCTCGTTCAAACACAGTTTCTTGTTCACCTTTCTCCTATAATCACACTAAACCTTGGATTTCTGTTCTGTTATAAACAGGTAATAATTTACAAAGGATTATTCTAAATTTCTGCAGTGATGACCTGTTTTTGTTTTTTGAAAATATACAGAAGTTGAGAAACATATGTTTGCAGATCCTTTAAGTGTAGGGTCTATATCTACATATGTACAGAAAAACCAAAATCTAGTGTGATCAAAGGCTGATGGAGCGGGCTGATGGAGCGGACTGCTTTCGCTGCGCTTCTCTGCTGCTCGCCTACTTGTGGGTGTTTGAAACCCTGCTTTTTTTCTCCCTGACCATCAATGATCTCTTCTTTCTGCTGGACAGTGCTCCCACAGGTCGGATCTTCATCTCGGTGAAGTCGAGGGAAGTTAGGTGTCCCTTCCATGGCTCCCAGTTGACTCCCTGACAGCAAAACACCAGATCAGAAGAAAAAATGAGTGGGAAGGGAGAGCACAGATAAAGGTAAGAGCATCATGGAGAGGGAAAAGCAGAGAGCAGAGAGAGTCAAAGCCACAGAAAAGGAGAAGGGCATGACAGACAAGCAGAATGAGAGAAAGTAATAAATACCAGCCTCAGGGTCCATATCATGTGAGTACAAACCTGCTTTGACTGTTATTGCATTTTGGCAGCAAACACAGCAGCAGACATCTGAGGCAACAATACTATGGATGGAATCTCGACAAGAGCAGAGAATTCACCTGGGTTTTGCTGAAGTGACTTAATAACAGTGTTGTTTCCCTATCAGCCTACTGACAAATACCTCTGCATTAAAGCTGGCTCTAGAAATGTGTTTTCTTATCAACCGATGATGGATTCTAGTCATTTGGGTTTTTCCCCAAATAATCCAGAAACCAAACAATAAGCAGAGTTCTGGGAGAAAGTTGTAAATGTTGTGAAAAGAAATTAGCTTTGTGCGAAGCCTCTTTTTCTGCCTTGTATTAAACATAGCTGTAAGACGAAATAATGGTGCACTGGTGTAGCTTCATAGCAGAGGTAACACTTATAATTGGGACCAAAGCTGCATTTGTATGCAAGTCTCCTGTAGAAAGATAGCAGAAATTCGCAGCACAATTATTTACTCTTCTAGTGAATATTGTGGAAAAAAAGTCTTAAATTTTTTTTTCCTGTAACAGAAAAATGTATGTCTAAAATTTATTCTTTTACACAGGCCAAGCAGTGCCACCAACATTGGGAAGCCCTAAAACATAAAGAAAAGAAAAACCTTGTTACTTTATTTCTTTTACAGTTATGAGATTGTGGTGAACTCAGTAAGGATATCAGTAAGGAAGATAAGAGAAAAAAAGGTTATGAAAAATGCAATAGGGGTCCCATTGAGGAACTGTAGAATCTCATGATCTTTAAGTCTTCATAAAACATTGACACAGTCAGAAGCTGTTTATAGTACATGTTGAATATATACATTCATTGTTTTGGAATAGAATCAGGAGAAAACATTTTTTGCCTCCCTATACCATTAGAAAGTTAACTTTGGGAGTTTGTTTATCTCCTGTGGAGTATATGTGGAAATAAAAGAAGACATGAAATGTTTGGCAGCAAATACAGTACTTGAGGTCAGTCAAACATGTTGTATACATGGAAATACTTCCCTTCTGTTGGGTATGGTCGCGAAATTCTTATGCTATAGGCCTGTTTGGGCCATGGTATTATTTATTCTTTGAAATACCAGGTTGGTTCAAGTAAAATATATTTATTTTAGTCAGAAAACAGAAAAGTTCTCTTCAAATAATCAGTTTAGTAATTTGACAATTTTAACTGGAAATAAATAAATAAGTAAAAACAATAAAAAAAAAATTAAATATACATATTTATCTCAAATTATATTTGCTAGCCAAATGTTACCATTTTATTTCTGAGGTCCTTTCAGATAAAGAGAAAAACTACATTTATCTTGCTATCTACTTCACAGAGAGAAACAAATACATATCCATTTAACGAAGCCAATTAAGAGATGCAGTATCTACTCCTTGTTCACTCACCAGACTGTGTCTGTTGTCACCCCATTTACCATTGAGGTTGGCCAAATGACAGTTAGCGTACCACCATGCTCCGCTGTGGGTTCTGGCACAGTTAGTCAAGGCAATGTCATTATCTGAATCTATGGTGGTCCAGAGCCGGTCTTGGTGATAGGTCATAGCATCACCTAAAAACACCAATAAAAAGAGATGTTTGTAAATGCTAAATATTAGAGGGCAAACACCTGCATATGTATTCTGAACCATATTTTTAAAAGGAGAGACTATTCAACCCTGCAGAAAACGCTGTATAAGCAAACTCCGGGTCATACGTTAGCAGAATGTTTCATTTTGTCTGTGTGGATTTGCTGCATATTCAAATCCTGCATGTTTCATAAACCACCTCAGTTGCTTTCAAGCTTACAGTGCTAAAGTGTGTTTGCATAATAGCTGGGGTACACAGGCCTTGAAATCCCTCCATTACTGCCCCCATCTGTCTTGTTTCTAAATCTGCCATCATATTCTCACTATGCATCACCGTGTGTGGGTGTTAGAAAAAAAAAAACAGAATTCATCAAAGCTGTGCCTCCAGTTTTCACAGTCCAAGTCTTTTAAATGCAACCATACCTGCTGTCCCCCTGTATTTGCCAATTGTGAGCTTGAACTTCTGTCTGATCGGAGCAATCTTAAAGTTGTCATAGACAGCGTAAGCTCTCTCTGAGCCCAGGCCCAGGTCGAACCTTAGCTCATACTGCGTAGGAGTGTTGGTTAGCGCATATATCTTATCCAAACCTGTTGGAGCAGATAGACAGATGCAGAATTTGAAGGGAGGATGTAATGCACAGTTACACTTCATATGTGCATGGTTTGCAAAAAAAAAAAGAAAAAAGAGCACCACATTGCTTACCCAGCCAGAACTCCTCTGTCATGTTGCCAAAGCCTGCTATGTACTGCCTCCAGCGTTTCATGAAGTCCAGCTTGCCAGTGTTTCGGCGCTGCAATACCTTAAAATAGCAAGAACAGGATTTTACTGACAGATGTTGGATTAGAAATGAAGAGTTTGAAAAGAGCTAATCCAGGATTGAGGAAAGCTAAAGCTTGTGTTTTAATCAACAGAAAAAAAATATCCATATATATTATCTGTTGTTAAAACTGGTCTATTGTGCTGTTAAGCAGTATTTGCCCCAATAACAGTTTTTTCTGCTTTTGCTTCCTTGTCACACTTAAATGTGAAGTAACCTCAGTCCAACAAAACACCTAAGACATTTTTCACTTTGGGTATGATATCCTTTAGCTGTGTGTATGTGTGGGTATTTGTGTGTGTAAATCATCCTTTTAAAACTCTAAGAAACTTATGGGAGTAATCTTAGTTATTTGGAAAGGTGTGTTCGAATGCAAATACAAATATTTAAAAATGACAAGTATAAAAGTACATTACACAGACAATTACTCATACAAATACAATTCCACACATACATGTGCACAACTCACCTGATAAATATGTACAAAATTGCAGTTACACAGTCTGATAACAAGTGTTCAAAGGGTTTCTGGTCTCATCTTGCAGATTTGTGTGTATATGGGGAATTTGAATGTTGATGGAGAGTTAGAGAATTTGAATTTCCTTCTGAGTTTTAATGATATTTCCCTCTCTAGGTCTGGGAAGAAGGACTTTATGGAAAGGATAAACTGCACTACACTCTGAGCCTTATAGGCATCAACAAACTTACAACCTGGCGACAACATACCTTGTCTTTATGAGCCATGCTCCTTTATGGGATTGTTTCAAGGAGAAAGAAACAATTTGATGAGACTTTTTAACTCTTTTTCAATTTTGTAGGACCTTGGATCTTTCATCTTAGGAGACCCCAAATGGCCTGAATAGCAGCCATAGGAGAAATATATTCCTCAACAACATTCCCTGACACAGTCAGTCTGCTCATTGCAAGACCAGTAAGTTTGGAAAGATGGTTAATCTCTTACCTCCACTTATATAAGATGAATTAGCAGTTTATATCATAACTGCCTTCATCTTTAAAGTAGCTAATAAAGGACATGTGTGTCTTATAAAATGAATAAAACCCCTCCAGATTGGCCACCGTCATTATATCACTGCAAGGTGGGAACTGAAGATAACAGGACATTTTCTTTAGCGAATGACAATAGTGTAAACAGCAGAAGAGCACCTGAGCCTCTCATACCAGATGGTGATGGATATTCAGCAACAGTCTCAAGACTCTTTGTGAACTTTTTATCTGATCTATGTGAAACTGAAGCTTTGTGTGTATCAGGTGAGTTTTGCCCATGTATTGAACATTTTTTACATGTGGGAGTAATTGTCTGCACGTAATTTTATTATGTACTTGTCACTTTTAATATTTGTCTCATTTGAGCACAAATTACTTACACTTACAAATTCCTGAAGTGATTTGCAGATCTTTTTTTTAAGTTTAAAAAAGATGTTTTACATATACACAAATCCATCTACACCTACTCACAATCAAGTTCACACAGCTTACATTACACATACACTATTACATGAATCAATTGAGTCTGGTTTCTCTCCATAGTTTTGATAAATATTCAAAAATAGACCAAACTTGCAGAGTATTTACTTTTAAGCTTAAATTATGAGAATAAAATTGTAACAATATGAGAATAAAGTCATAAAATTCCGAGGATAAATTCATAATATTATGAGAAAAAATCCTAGTGTTAGGAGAATAAAGTTTTTTTTTTAATAACAAAACTCACAAAAAAAACACTCTCCCCCAAAAAAAGAAAAATCGAGAACAACATGAAAAGATACACTGGCACAGCGGTGACAAAAAAAAAAAAATAAAAACTCTTAGAACACAACAATAAAAAAGTGCACAATATCAAAAAGGGCTCACAGGGCGCTGTGGGGCGCGGGGGCCCCAACATACGCGGCGAAAAGCGAAAAGCTCCCCCTCAAAAATGTTGTGGAAAAAGAACACCTCTCTCACAAAATTTTTCAACTTTATTCTTTATTAAATGTAAGACTTTATTCTCGTAATGTCATGAATTTATTCTTGTAATATTACAACTTTATTCCCATAATCGTTTGACACATTAAAAAAAAAATCTCCAGCCTGAACCTAATAGTCTGTCGTAAGATTTTGATTCTCACATTGATTTAATTTTTGCATTTCATTAGTGAGAGAACTAAGGCCTGCTTAGCTTAAATTCAGTTGTTTTCTCTTGAAGAAGTGGTTGACGCAGTATGGGGAATATTTTTTTGCAATCAACCAGTGCTGGCAGGTACAGCACTATTTCTGTATTTTCCATTTTGGGATACTTGGCCCCTACGTTTGTCTGCTGAGACCTCTGAGCCCATTAGTCCTTTCCAGAGTGATAGAAGTCAATAACAATTTCTCATCAGTGTATAAACAATATTTCAATTAGGGCATGTTGATTTACTTTTAAAGATCATTCAGTCAAGTAGTTAGGAAGGGAAATTTGATTTAGATTATCCCTGTTAATGTGGTCAGTAACCATACATTTATGCCTTAATGACTCTTGTTACCTTTATCTAAGAATAAAAAACTAGTTTGATGATTTGAAAACAAGTGCAAAGGCCAAAGTATGCTTTTTAACAGCTCTGTATTATAATAAATGACTAAATCTATTTCTTCTGTAGAGTCAGCAAATAATTCATACCAGCCAGCCGCCTCCATCAGTAGTCATATCGCAGAAAACCTCTATTGGCTTGGATTGGTTATTGTTAATGTAGACGGTATAGATGCCATTGTTGTTATTGCCATTCCTCATTATTTGTACACAGTCCATAGGGAAGGGGTACAGCATAGCAACTAATAAAAGCAAAGGAAAGGAAAATCATATTTAAATGTAAAATATCACAATAAACATTAGAAAGATGTTTTTTTGTAGAACAATACTGACCTGTTTTAAAAAGGGTTTCCACCATCCTACTCCTCTTGCTGCCCCTAAAAGCAACAATGGTGACAATGTACCTCTTTCCCATCTTCAGGTTGGATGCAGTGAAGCTTGTCTCGCTGGCGTCAAGCCTTCTTTCAATAGCCTTGGGAAATAAAACCAAACAGCTGTGAATAATCTTAGTAAACATCTATGTGTTATCATAGTATCTAGATTGCTGATAAACCTTGAAATTAGCCTATCATAAAGTCAACTGAAAAGCTTGAATAAAATTTATTCAGTTTTAGTGAGCTGCTTATGCAGTAGATTTGTTTCATCTGTGCCCACAAGAGGTCAGCATTTCAAAACACTTAAATTCAATAACTAAGCTTCTACAAAGAAAGGAAGTTGCTTTGGCATTTAAAAGATTAGAAAAGGATATGGATTTTCTTCAGACTCAGGTTTCAGGATTGGAGTACATAGTAATCATCTGCACCAGCACACATTTTCAGAGAAGGTTTTCCTTTTTGCATATTCAAAGTTTTATCAGCATAAGAATAACTTAAGAAGGAACACTGAAAAGCTTCATATTGTAATCAAAAAAGTAATAAAGTAAATTTCTGTCAACAAGTCTATTTAAAAAATGTAAATTGAAATACTGTTATAGATAAATTATACTGAATGATGGTTGAATGCACTGATGGCTCTAGACAGGGGCCAACAGGGGCCAGTGTCTTTCTTGAACTGGTCCTCGCCCCTATTATGGCCCCTGTGCTAAAGACATAATACCAAAATACATTTTTAATGATAAACATTGGTAAGAAACTGTAAGTGATTGTTCTTTTTTACCTATTTCATTTTCTATCTTTACATTATTATTTTAGCAATGAATTAAAATGAAGGTGATGCACTTTTAACTTCAGTCATGTTAAGCTAGGATCACAGTTTTCAGCTGCTATATCAGAAAGTGTTTGGTTGAATGTCTCACTTAATAGATCAAGATTGATTTTTTTTGTTTGATGCTTTTTTTCTGTGCCTTATGAAGAAAATATATTTCCCATCCTGGGCCTCTGGTATATTTGGTCCAGAACCGCCAATGGCTGAGTGGAACATAAAAATCTGGAAGAAAAAAAATGTAGGAATAACCAAGAGGATGTAAAGCAAAAATTTGGAAAGGGGTCAAGGTTTTCTTCGGGTCCATGTTAGTTTTTCATATTATGTGAAAGTCAAGATCCCAGAGCCTTGAGGGAGAATAAAAAGGCAAAGAGAGGAAGCAGCTTGGGGTCCAATAAGACGTCTCCTCATAGAGTGAAAATGTGGGGAGCGATGCCATCTGAAGGTTTTGGTCCTTTGTCTTCCTTTAAATCAACGCGCAGGCTTCACCATATGACAGCCTGCTGTCACATGATGAAGGCTACTAAAACTGACTGGTATCTGTTTTATAATTTTCATTTTAAAAATGAATTTACATAGATTTCAAATAATGGTTTCATTAGCCTGGGTTTTTCGTTAGCTATTTGAGTGCACTCATAGTTAAATTTATTTTTAGCTTGATATATTTTGGTTAAGATGCAATTGATTAATTTCCTTGTCTTTGAGATGCCAGTTTCCTTTGGATCTGCTGCTGGAGGGCTACAATGAGCTCCAGCTTTCGTCTCCTTATATGGTCGTTGCAGCCTAATCAGCTGGTCACACCACTTGTAGTAATGGGAGGGGAAATTTGTTTATCAATTGTTTAGATATTTTTTTGTTTTGGATAGTTGTGTTATATTCGTTCAATTTAAAAAAGTACTTAGTGTCTGGCCAGTAATGATCTGTTTTTTTTAGGTTTACTTTTTTTGTTAGTTTTTTTGTCATTTATCCCCCTTGTCAACAGTGGTCTGATTACAACTACTAATGTCTTGTTTGAGAGGTCATTTTGTGCTTGAGGTCTTAGTGTTGGAACCTGAATGGAAGTCTGTTTTGTTGACCTCTGTTTTTGGACCCAGTTTATCATTTTTGAATTCTTTTGTTTTTTTGTTTTTTTTTTTTTAAATAAATTAAGACCTTCTTTGAAATTATTTAATGGTTTTATGGCTGGTTTGTGCAAATCCCTCACTTGAGCTTGATGCTTTGGTCTATTGACGAGGTTTTTGAGTATCTGATTTACCAGCAGGAACTGATAGGTATCAATACCTGGTATAAGTACCACTGTATCACTGTGCCTGATTATCGAATAAACATTAGCATCTAAACACCATCAACAATCCATGGAGAGTGATCAAGAAGAAGACAAAATATATCAGAGTCAACAATTTGGACTAGGTAACTGCCATTATTAAAGGAACCTTAGCATCCTTAACACCACAGCAGAGTCACATGCTGATCTCCACTGAACCATTGCAGCATTTCATGCAAAAGGAGTCTTGATCAAGCCTTAACGCCATTTACAGGTCAAAATTTACAAAAGGCTTTTTTATCGTTTTAGATAAGTATCCCAATATCTAAACAGTGCTTTTTGTCTTTCTTAGTAAAGAACCAAATTTCTCTAAGTTACAGAAAGAATCAGTAAAATATAATGCTATAATTTATGAGTTTAAAATTTATGTTAGGCAATTTTCATTTTTTGAAAAGACCCACCCTCTCTACTTAAAAAAAAATGCATATGCACAACCCTGTACCCGCTCACGTATGTGAGAGCGTGCACGAGCCCATTTCTCCTCGTGCACCCTCTGTTTAGAAGTTGCTGTTTGCATCGCTCAGACAAGCTTACTTTCCAAAAAAAGATTAGCAATTTTTCCACTATGTCAGAGGTACCGGTAAGTGAAAATCGGGACGAGCACATAGGACGGTATTACGTAGACATATCACCAGAATGATTGAATTAGGACAGAATTAAGAGGACCACTTATTTTGATGATCCACACAGAAAAATAAAATAAACATACACCACTTTAACTAAATTTGCATCACGAACAACTGAAAATACAAAGCTCTACAATCATTAAGGTATTGTCAGGACATGCAGTGTTTACAACTTTAATGAAGAAAAGAGTTGACAATCTCACAGTTAAGTACCTGCAAATTCCCTTCTTCTTCTCTATATGTGAGGATGTAACCCTCAATGTCTGCCAGTGGAGGAGCCCAGGTCAAAAGAGCTGAGTCTATTGTCACATCTGTAGCCTTTAGGTCCTTGGGGGAGTCAATCTCTGTGGGAGTGGATAATAATAAGATTGGTCTACACAAAGGCAAATATCTTATTCCTTTAAATATTTAAAGATGTCTGACATTCTTTATTTATTCAAGTGAATTCACTATAAAAAGAAAAACTACAGAACTCCAAAGACAGTTTTACTTATTATTTTAAAAATTTCTGTTTTAGAGTGTACAAATAGTTTTTTTTACTCTTTCTAATAAACTACCATTACCCCCCAAAAATGTAGGTACTTTTAGGATTGCTTTCAAGTCTTTGTCCACATGAAGTGCCTCACAGACATCTAGCATCTGCCTGCTCGGTTACAGCTTGCAGATAAGCTGGCAGCTTTTCCTGCCCTTATTGAAATGCTTTGCCAATTCATTTGAAACACATGCTGCAGTGTTTTGTTTGATACAACAAAACGAACTAAAGCAGCGGGGGCTTTGACCTCCCATGGATCAAAATATTAAAGAAAGCCACGCCAAGCAGGAACAAAAGCATCCCAAACAATTCAGCATTTTTTTTTCTCCCCAGAAGCCTTTGAATTTTTAAGTTGATTTCTGTGAAAAGAAAGACAACATAAAGGACAAAGAATAAACAGTGGCAAAATGACAATCACAGAATAAATTCAGTTCCAATTATTTTAATTGTATTGTTCCTTTACATATAAATATATATCACCTACTTTTATGTAACCCAGATAATCTTTGAAGCTATAACTTCTGTGTTTGATGTCAGTATCTTGTCTGCAGCCACTGATGGAATCCATGATAAAATGTTTATAATCTTAACCCCTGCCACATACTCCCTATTTAAAATGAATCTTGCTCTCACTTAGAGCACTGCAGAAATGTTAAGATCAACTGCCAAACACAAAGAAGGCCTGTTGCAAGCCAATCACATATGTAGCCTCTTCTTACACTGAATTATGAGAAGCCGCCAAAGACCAAACACCGTTTTGGACAGTTAGTTATTAGCTGATTATTACATTGGATTTGTCAAATCCCTGATGGGTCAATCAAAAACATTTTTTGTTTGTAGAAGCACCTCTGCAGATGGAATACAGGAGAATGCCTCAAATACAGTGTTTTCATATATGAGATCATGACTAAAAATTCAAAAGAAATCAGCTAAGATAATAGGTGTAGAGTAATAATTTTACTGTTTTGCTTGACTTTTTGTTTTGCCTTTAATTTAGTAAACATTTAGTAGCACTGAGATATTTACATATCTCAGTGCTTTCTTTTGCTCTTGTTATCTTGGTCAGGACTTTTTTTTCAAATGCAATTCTAAATTTCAATGGTTTAGTCTAAATGGGAAAACTAAATATAGGAAAAAAATGAATATACAGGGATCTGTGATTGAGAACGTACAAAGGTGTTACAGTGAGTGCAAATATTAAGGCAAATGTATGTTAAATGCTAATATTGAAGTACGATTTAAAAGAAAAAACATATAAAAAAAATCTTTCTCTTTTTAGTCTTGCAGAAATCACTTTGGTTATCCTAACAGACGTACAATTAATTTATTAAACTTCTTTTTTATAACTGCAAAAGATTCAAGTTTATGTTTATGGAATATTTATCAGTGAGGTGCACCTAAAACTAAACCAACAGCATGTTCTGCTTTGCCTTTAATAAAGCCGTTTCTAGCTTAAAATAAATATACCATGTGTTCTGCACCTTGACAAGCTGTAAATTATTAACAAACTAATTATTTTTGAATGGAAACAGGAAATATAACAATATTTGAGCTGAGTAGGTAACAGTGGCCAGGACACTAGGCTAAAGGCTGCTTTGTGCAGAATTTTAATAGCTTCACTAACTGTGAGTCACAGGTAGCTTTTAAATGCTTAGTGTAACTCCCAGTTTCCAGCCAAAACAGCTTTAAAAGTTGATATTTGGTTGGACATACGAAAAAACGCCCCCATTTGGTTGGCAATGTCAAGAAACATGACATTTTTATTGCTGCTAAAAGTAAATTGACTTATTATATTATATCAACCTGTCTCAGCTACTGTTGAAATCCTCTGAGTCACTTTGTTCCCCTTGATAGCCCAGACGTAGACAGTGTACAGAACTCCAGGCTTTAGGCTTTTCAGCGAGTAAGAGGTTTCTGTAGATCCAATAGGGATTTCCTGAGTGGGGCCCTCAGCAGAGCTATAGGTTAACATGTAGCCATCAATGTCTGACTGCACAGGCTCCTATAACATGGTGAAGCCTGACTCTGTTTCATCTTGAGCTAAGAGATTAGCAGGAGCATCCAGATCTAGAGGGAGATGTTAATATAAGTTAATGCACTACTCATGCAAACTGCATTATATATTAGTAGTTGTTTTGTGAGGCTAATTAGTATTAGCCCCACAATTCTGAGGGACTTGTGACTGGTTAAACAATACAGCATACAAAGTCAGTGTATAAACTTACATTTTGAATCAGGTAGTTTAAGTGTTAAAGGCCCAACATTTGGTGTATGGAATATAATGCATATATGGATAAATAGTTTTTTCAGTTAGGGGTCAAAACAGGGGTGTATGAGTTAGCCTCCTAAGCCAGACTGACTTACAGTCAGCCAGTCCTCTATAATCTAAAACCAAACCCATCACAGCGTAATAGACCAAATTTCTGTAACCATAACAGTCAAGAATGCAGATGCAATGAAGTAATGTGTTATTGATTCCCTTTATTATGTTCTAAAAGACCTGTTTCTATCATAAAGAAATCAAATTATATTTAAATGACTGGCTGCTGAAGGAGTATTCAATAAAAATAAAAATAAAAAGCTTTTTGGAGTACAGCCATAGTTATTTGCTTTTAAATGTTTTCTGCTGATTCTCTTAGTCCTGCCTTTAAAATTACGCTCTATCCGCTCCTTTTCAGACTACTACGTTATGCACAAGGTATAAATTGGTCTGGATGACCAGGTTATAGCTATGCGCCTTTCGTAGATTTGTACACTGATTTGTCTCCCTGATAGCACAATGGGAATAGGGTGTCTTTTTGGTTCTTCTTCAAAAGGAGTTGTCATATACGTCCAACATTGAGAACAGAGACGTTCAAGTAAGAAGAGACTACGTGTGGACAGCATGGACTCTATCTGCCAGCTTAGACAAAAGCATGACATTCAGACAAAAATAAGTGACTGTGCTTAATACTGTAAGGGTATGGTATCTAAAAGAAAATATATATGACATCTGAGTGTGTTGTATAGAAAAAAAAGCAGGGCTTAATCATTTCGCTTTCAGAGTATTAATTCAGGACAATTCTCAAAAGAAATCATAGTCTCTTCAAAGGCAGGGATTAATTAGGCAACATAATGAAATAATTACTCAATCTAATCATTTGAAATATTCCTGTCTTTTCATGAGCAAAATAATTTGAAAGTGCTCTGACTGCAGATGTAGAATGGTTAAAAAACACTAAAGCTAAAATGTAGTTACCATATAGTGCGAGAAATGCTTTAAAACTCAAAGCCAAATTCTCCTGGGCATTTTACCCTTCTACTCTAATAGCAATTATATCCTTTTCCAATGAGATGAAAAGCCTCCCTGGGAAATTAAAGTATAAGAAATAGTCGACACAAGTTGAAAATTAATGAATGAACAGTTGCCAAAATTATCTCAGAAAATGTAAATTAGAAAAAGGTTTTGGAATTTGGACTCTGAAACTGATTTTGATGGCTAAAATGGTAAAGATTAACAATCTTTTAAAGAAAAGATTTCAAGATAAATTAATTAAGGGAGATTATAGGACTTAGTGATCCATAAACAATTCAAATAAAGTTGTATCTTAATGAGTGTACCTTTTTTAAACACTGTAGAGGTATGTTTCCAAGAGCTTGCTTACAGTGCCATCAGGAATGGCTGAAAAGAGATCTCATACCAAACCCAATACATGCTTAAAATATGTGCAAAGCTTTGCAAAACTGTTCAGACCCATTGAAGTTTTCACAAATGTAACAGGAAGGAACCCTTTCAGATGGGATAAAAAAAATAACTTTTGGCATGGATGCAAAAGGTGACCAATTAACTAACACTGCAAATCTCCCTGATTACACCATAACCATGGCGATACATAGTTGTGACTTTATCAGTGTGGAAATGCTGTTCTTCAGTCACAACAGGGAAGGTGATCAGAGATTATGGGAAGAAAAATAAAGAATATAAAGCAGCAGTGCTTCCATGGAGGCCGTAGATAAATTGTAAAAAAAAATTTTGTGTGATTATTATAAAAAGTGCCAATTTCTAAGGAATTTTGAGGCTATGTAGACATGCAGTGCTTTGCAAAAGTATGCATCCCCCGTGAACTTTTCGACCTTTTGCCACATTTCAAGCTTAAAACGTAAAGATATAAAATTGTAATTATTTGTAAAGAACCAACAAGTGGGAGACAATAACGAAGTGGAGCTTAATGTATGTTTTTTTTTTAAACGTCTTTAGCAAATAAAAAAAAAAAAAGAGTGGGCATGCAAAAATAATCAGCCACTTTACTTCTAGTGCAGCAAACTCTCTCCAGAAAGAATCTAAACCAACCAGTGCTTCCATGGAGGCCGTAGTCACAAAGGATCTCAGAATGATCCAATGTTGACCTAAATGACTGATGGTGATAAATAGAATCCACCTGTGTGTAATCAACTCTCTGTATAAATTCACCTGCTCTGTGATAGTCTCAGAGGTCTGTTCAAAGCACAGAGAGCATCATGAAGAACAAGGAACACAGCAGCCAGGGCAGACATACTGGTATAAAGAAGTTTAAAGCAAGATTTTGATAGAAAAAGATTTCACAAGCTTCAAACATCCCAAGGAGCACTGTGCAAGTGATAATATTGAAATGGAAGGAATATCAGAGCACTGGAAATCTATGAAGACCCGTCCGTCCCTCTAAACTTTTAGCTCAAAAACGGATAGGAGTGATTAGAGATGCATGATTAGAGAACCATGATCAGTCTGGATGAACTATAGAGATCTACAGCTGTGGTGAGAGTTATGATTGGTTTAAAAGCAACACCGCTCATCACCCTGAACATGCAAACCCAACTTTTAAGTTTTTATATTTGAAAAAGTTAAAAAGATTTTTGCCATTTCACGATTGTGTCCCACTTGTTGATTCCTCACAAATTTGTATGCATGAAGTCCAAAATGTGGCAAAAGGCTGAAAATTTCAAGGGGGAAACGAATAGTATTGCAAAGTACTGCAAGTAACTACTAGATGATTGAAATGCATGCTACAGGGGCTGTACAAGACTTAAGACTGGGTCATAATCGTGTTTAAAGAGTCATATCTAGACCAAAATACGATTGAGAATTTGTGGCAAGACTTCAAAATAGATGTTACGATAAGCTGGCTACGCAACTTACTGAACTTGAGCTATTTTGTAAACAAATACGATAAAATATAAAAAACGCTTTTTTTAAATCTCTAGATGCACAAAGGTGCTAGTCTAGATACATAAACGAAATAACTTGATGCTGCAAAATGTGCAAAAGTTTCTATAAATTTGCATGAACTATACATTTTCTGGTTTTTAGTTAGGGGTACCAAAGTGAAAAGGCTAAGCACATGGAACAAAATGGGGAAACCTTCAAAGGGTGTGAATATTTTGGCAAAGCATCCACTAAATAATATATGAAATAGAAAGTTGTGGCTGAATAATTGAACTGCTGCAGATGTTATCAAAGATAAACAAGGTGTATTTTCAAAAACTGCTTTCAAAAAAGGGGTGTCCACACAAGTGTAAACTGTTCATCAAGAGAGATGCTAGATTAAATTTGTCAGTCAAGCCACTGACAAAAATATTGAACATATGCTGATGGCGAAGTAAACAAAGCAACACAGCGATGAAGAGGCACATGCAAGTTACAGAGGTAGGCTGAACTACAAAGTCCCCTGAAATCGACTTCACTCATTTTTCCACTCAGGGACTCGGTTTCAAGACTAGTCATTTATGATCTCCCAAAATGCCGGCTTCATTTCAATACAGAGTTGGAAGAGAAAATATCTTTGCGACTACACCTGATCTTGTCTCAGTGTGGATGGGACCTCTGGGGGTGTGAATGATGAGACAGCTAAGGAATTTGGCTTAATATCTTTAGGGGGATATAGTTTTGGTTTTGGTTGCTTTGCATGACTTGAAACAGATGCTTGAAGGACATAATAACGGACTTGATCAATAGCACATTTAGAAATGGCACATTTTCTTGGGTCTTTACAAGCAGTCCACATGCTTGTCTGTTTAAAATACATTTAATTACAGGCCAATCAACTTTTGTAATGATTTAAACATGGATATGGTCAAGGGGAAAACTGGTTTATGAAAAAAACTGATATGTGACACCTGTTTCAGCTTGCGTTGAGATTTTCTTGCTGGTTTTGTCTCCCCTCATGGCTTGAATGTAGACAGTGTAGAGAACTGCAGGCCGTAAACCAGTCAGTATATAAGTGGAGCTATCAGACCCTACAGGGAT
>NW_015150536.1:409237-451119 GCF_000732505.1 Cyprinodon variegatus
CTAGATCCATCGGGGGAGGTGTAGGTCAGGATATAGCCATCTATTTCTGCTTGGACCGGATCCCAAGAGAGGCTGAAGCTGGACTCTGTTATGTCTCTGGTTTTGAGGTTTGCTGGAGCGTCCATTTCTAGGAAAGATTGTTAGTGGTTGATGTCACAGAAGATCTGTACCAGAACCACGATCCGTACCATTAGCTCATTTGTGCATGCGCCACTAGAATCCGGGTCTCCCCACGTTTAATTTGTAAAGAAAACCTAAATTACCATTTTTCCTACCTAAAAATAGTAAGCGTACCAAACTACAATGTGTTAAAGGTTAATAATTTATTTCCTGAAAAAATAAATGCATTTAATACTTTCTGTTTTATGACTTATCTGTGCTCAATCTGTGCCAGAAATCGGACCCTAAGCTACTTCTGAGAGCTAACTTTTTCGGCTTTGGACTTAAACATAAATCTAGTCTTTTTTGGTTATTTTTTTTCTATATGTGTTAACCTTATGTTATATAGTGCACAATCTAAAGAAAGAAACATCTAAAAATGCAGATAAACATGGTGTAATATTTTGCCAGACTGCTCTGAGCATGTGCAATGGTGACCCAAGATAAACAGTTTTCACGAAAAAAATGTAAAAAGCATCAAGTTGTCTCAGAAAAGTCATTAAAAAAAATTCAAAGATGAGTTGTAGCATTCTTTAGGGATTTAAGGATAAAAATAAGCACTTTTAGTACTGTTTTTGGTGACCTGGATGAATATCTGCTTGCACATGTGCAAATGGGCTGATGGTACAGATCGGGTAGTGACAGGTGATCTTAACATGCAGTTATATGGAGCAGACTACGGAAAGAGGTGGGTTACAAAGAAAAAAAAATCTTAACTTCCTCATTAAAACTTGGCAACCATCTGTTTTAAACCAAATAAATCTGTTACCCATAATTCTATCGGTTAGCATTCAACTCAGTTTAAAGTTTTTAGAATATTGAAAAAAAAAAATCCTTGTTAAAAAATAAATAAATAAAAGCTATTTGGCATTATTAGTTGATGTGTTTCTAAACAAAAAGCAATAGTTCTGAAACCTGTTTCCGCTTGTGTTGAGATTTCCTTGCTGGTTTTGTCGCCCTTCATGGCTTGAATGTAGACAGTGTAGAGGACTGCAGGCCGTAAACCAGTCAGCATATAAGTGGAGCTACCAGGTCCTACGGGGATTTCTTTACTAGATCCATCAGGGGAGGTGTAGGTCAGGATATAGCCATCTATTTCTGCTTGGACCGGATCCCAAGAGAGGCTGAAGCTGGACTCTGTTATGTCACTGGCTATGAGGTTAGCTGGAGCGTCCATTTCTATGAAAGAATGTTAGTGGTTGATATTAACATACAGTTCTAAGAAGCAGACTAAGAGAGAGGTGAGTAGGTATAACAGTGTTATAGATCTCAACCCAAACGGGAACCATGTTTTTTAAAATCTGATGAACTAGTCACCCATCTGTCGGTACATATGCAACTAAGTTTTATCATGTTACATTTTTAAAAAGAAAAAAATAGCATACTCCTTAATGTGATTTCGATCTGGGATTAATAAAGTATTTTTGAATTAAATTGAATTATGTGGTGAATAAGATGATTAATTTAAATTGTTTAAAGCAAAGCCTGCGATGGACTGGCTACCTGTCCAGGGTTTTACCTCGCCTCTTGCCCGTAGACAGCAGGAGATAGGCACCAGCACCCCTCGTATCCCCGCTTGGGATAAGCTAATGGAGAATGAATGGATGGATGTTTAAAGCAAAGACCTGCAGATCTGAAACCTGTTTTCTTTTATGATGAGATTTACCTTCTAATTTTGTCTCCCTTTTCAGCTTTGATACACTGTAGAGGACTAAATATGTTACAAAATAAGATCTGCTTTAAGTCTTCAAAGCGATATCTTTACACCTCAACCAAGGTGTACGTTAGGGTGTAGCCATCAATATGTGCTGTATGGGGTCCGAGGAAAGGTTCAAGTTCTAAAGAAACATGTTTGTAGTGGGCATCAATATACAGTTCTGTGAGCAAACTATGGTAAAAAGACAGGTGACAAACTGATAATGGACTAAATATTTTAACTATAATTAACCCATGTTTTAAAAAACATTTTAGAACATGAACTTTAAAAGACAGGTCACCAGACAGGTCTTTTGGAATCATTAAGGGTTGCCAAAGTTATTAATGTTTACTTAATGCCAGAATAAAGATAGAAATTTTCATGGAATTTTACTGTTTAAGCAAGTCTTTTCTGGATTTTGGAAATGTACATTCACTAAAATGATTTGAGTCACTGAAAGCACACCTATGGGTGTATTTATGGAAACATCTGGAACACTACTTCCATGTGAGCTACTGTAAAATTAAGGAATAAAAGATATTATGAAGAAAGTTGTGGACCTTCATTCTAGGCTACAGTGTTCAGACACCTGATTTGTCTTATATAAAATAATATACAGTGTGGAAACATCTAGCCTGTTTTAATGTGATGGATGCATATTAAGCCCAAATCTAAAGCATTAGATTTGGTAAACATTCTGATTTAAACTGAAGAATTTCATTGTCAACATTATCTTCAAAGACTGTTAAACAAATAGGGATATGTTCTAGCACACATGACATATTTTTAGGAAACTTGCTAAACGGTTTAATAAAATAAAAATTGCTGTATTTGTTTGATTTTAATGATCTTGCTTAATAAGGAAGAAAAAAGTGGACTTTGTAAGTCAGTGAACACGTCACATAGTAAAGGGGTTCAAAGCATTATTTCTGTAAGATGTTCATGCCCCTTACAAAATAGATGACTTTATCGGGAAAATCTGTCATTGGCAAATTTGAGAGGCAAAGCTGGTGAACAAAACAGCCTGCTAACCAGCAAACTATTATATAAAGAGTTAAGAACGATACCAAAAACAAGTTATTGTTAGTCCAAAGGAGGTTTGAAAGCTTTTTACAAACAATATACTGGCATTTAGCAAACAATAATAGCTTTTTAATAAGAAATTACTTTATAAAGTAAATATTTAATCTTTATTTAAGTTGTTATCAGATATTAATTTTGAATTTCATGCAGTTAATAAAACAAATACTTAAGGTTGTATGTATATATCTGGTTCCAACTACACACTATGAATATTATTTGTTTTTCTCTTTAACATATCACCCAGCTATTTCTAATTTTATTTAACAAATTTTATCATGTTAAACATTCAGAAAAAAATTGTTTTCCAATTATGACAGATTAGGAACAACTGATTGAAATGATTAAGTGGTGTTTCTGAGAGAGTTGCAGATCTGAAACCTGTCTCTGCTTCCGTTGAGATCTTCCTGCTGGCTTTGCTTCCCCTGACAGCCCAGAGATAGACAGTGTAGACGACCCCTGGCCTAAGGCCAGTGAGCACATAAGAACTGTCCGATCCAACTGGGGTTTCCTCCCTGGACCCATCTGAGGAGCTATAGGTGAGCATGTAGCCATCAATTTGTGCTTGGGTCGGATCCCAGTAAACTCTGAAGCTGGAGTCTGTCTCATCTTCGACTGAGAGGTTAGTAGGAGCATCCAACTCTGCACAGGAAGTTACATTTAGTAGACATAACTTCAACTGTTAAAAAGCACAGAGAGAGAGGAATTAAAACTACACATAGATCAGCTACGTCTATGCATGAGGAGTTACAGCCAGTGAGATCGAAGAAAGTGTTGATGTCAAAGTTGAATCAAACAATGCATTTTGTTATTTGAATTTATACAAATGTCATTATCTGGTGTTAATTTATTTTGGTTTCTTTGAAGGTGACCCGATTGGAATAATATTAAGAACATAAATAGATGATTAAATCCAACTGTGACATCAAATCCCATTTCTATGTGTAGTATTGTCAGTGAACTATGATCTATGTTAATCCTAAAGCATGCAAACACTGTGAAAATGAGGGTAAAATGAAGTTTTTAACTGCATTTTAGCCAATTCCACCAAGTCACATAATGCTATGGGTACATTTATTGACAAAAAATATTGATAAACATCAATATTGACCAAATTGCAATAATTTACCAATAAACTCTAATAGGTTTGTTTGACAGGGTAAGAAATAATTATGTCTTAGAAGAAATTTTTCCACCTTCCAATAATCTCATGAAGAAATGAATAGAAAGGGAGGTGAATTTAATAGTAACTGACATTGTGAATAACTATCTGAACTACATGGCTTATTTTGCATAAAATATATATATGATACAATAAAATCATATATTCTGTTTACACCTTCCAAATATAAATAATGAACTATTTTGGTGGATGGAAAATACACTCTATGCAAACAATTTAAAAATTACCTCTACATATTAGGTACTGCATTAATTAGATTATAACTGATAAATATTCCCTTTTTGTTAACTGTAGAAAAGATTTGGAGATGTACATTCCAAGCTCTGCTTCTCTATTAAGAACAAGAGTATTTTGCAATGTACAAAATTACTATAATAAATAAATGTAAATAAATCATCATTGTAATGTTTGTTATTTTTCCTTTTGAAAAAAGGAAAAAAGTAACTAATATTTTTATTTGAATCCACGTTAATTGTGAAGACCCTCTGGGTAAGCAGTGTTAACATATATTCAAGGGTCAGGAAACATAGCATGGATAGTGGTGCAGTTTGTAATGCTGCTCTCTAATAGTGAGAAGGTAATGGGTTCAGTTCTGGGCTTTCTACTTGGAGAAAGTTTTTAAGGTTAGTATTGAAATGTATCAAGAAATGTATTTTTACATGTTTTGTTATACTGTTATTGCCATACATTTGCTAATATAATTTAAGCAAATTTGCTCAAACAAACTGAGTGCAAATTCTTGCTGTGTAAATTACAGTAAGCTTATTTGGTGGTCAGCAACATATGCAAACCATAGAAAGAAAAAGGTCAGGTAAGAAAGAAGAAGATATTGAATTCTATTTCCTATCTCATGCTTTTTAAAAGCAGAGTTAATTTCTGTCTATACGTATTTTAATAGATAAAATCATTTGAAAATTATACCTAAAGAAATGTTTTCAGAATAACTGAGTAAGTCTAGTTCCCTCCGATTTAAGCCTATTTGTGGGGTTTGCAGTTTACATATTTCAATCTCTAAAAAGCAAAAGTAATTCTACTTTCTTATTTAATTTTTGTTTTACTTTAACTTGAGTTTCCATGCTTATGATTTTCAAAAAAATGACACTCATCCCATCATTGTTGAATATAAATGCCCCCAATAATGTTGGTCCTGCTGTGAAGCTGTTTTTTTTTTTTTTTTTTACCTTTGTCATTCTGAAACAGCTGCTCACACCAAGAACAGTAGGCTCTAAAGGCAGGAGAACATGAAAGCCCAGAGATGCCAAATTGCTGGCTTTGACACATAGCCAAAATGGCTCCCCTTATGCTTTCCAGACATTAGATGCAGGATGAGGGAATTGCTTTTAAATAAAGACACCAACTTCATTATAATAAATAATCCTTGCTAAACAGAGTGTGAGGCTCCCTAAGTAAAGGGGAGGTTAATGCAAATGAACTGATGATTCATTCTACCATTTTTAACAAAACAAGTAAGAAATTCTATTAAAAATCCAGCAAATCTTTGAACAATACAAGCATGAAGACAATACCTGTTCTTACCTTTGACAGGTATCTGGATTACCAGCATCAAGCTAAATATTATCTTGCAGCAATAAATCAAATCAAAGATCTCCCAAAACGGGCCTGGAGCCTAATCCAAAGTTTACCTGTTTCAGCTTCTGTTGAACTCTTTTCACTGACTTTGTCTCCTCTGAAGGCCCAAATGTAGACTGTGTGCAGGACTCCAGGCCTCAAACCAACCAGCCTGTATGAGGTGCTGTCACGGCCTACAAAGATCTCTGAGCTGGAGCCCTCAGCAGATGTGTAGCTCAACATGTAGCCTTCGATTTCTGCCTGGACCTTATCCCAGGAGACTGTTGCAGTGTCTTCAGTTACTTCAGTAGTGACAAGGTTTGATGGTGCATCAATGTCTAAACAGGTAAAAAAAAAAAAAAAAACACAAGTTGAATTTATTAAAAAAAGTAAAATTAAATTAAATGCAGTTTGTATTTGCTCGAAAGGAGAATTATAGTAAATGTCCTGTACTTATTTAACACTTGTTCAAGTCAGGGTATCAAAAACTTTTTACAGTACATTTACTCTATTCTCCAATAGTGAATGACATATGGTGGCAAGACGACTGGTGGTGGCAAGATGGTGGCAACACTGTAGCCACAGCTGCCCTAGGCATGCTGAAAGATTTGAGGCTGCCATACACAAGTGGCACCGGGCCCTCTGACCATCTGTAAGGAAAGTGGGTGAGGTGTCTTGTCCAAGAACACAACAACTGAGCCAGACTGAGCATGGATTCAAACCAGCAATCATCAAGCTGCACGACAGACTTCTGCATCCAATGCCAATGTAATATTGCTAGTCTTTAAGGCTGCTTAGAGCCTGTAAAGGTGCAGCAAATTATAGCACCAACACGACAACTTTAATTTAACAAAGGAGGAGAACAAGGACATATGGAGGAATACAACCCAGAGTAAGATGTCGATTCATCCATGAAAGAAGAAAAAAGCGTCAACTTGGATGATAGACTTCCCAGCAGTGTAGTTTTCATCAACGATGATGAAATAATTTTGTTTACCCTCCTTTTTTTATAAGGATTTAAAAAAAAAAAAGCTATACATGGATCTTTGTTGACAAAAACTTGAGAGATAGGGGTGTGAGCTTTAATCAACGAGACTAAAGAAGAATTAGCAGGTAGTTGGTCAGACATTTAAAATGCATCATTGTGCTGTAATCTGCTAAGCAGTATCAGCCGTGCTGCTTCGTCCTCTTTAAACACGCAGCCCACCTGACCTGCAGGGGCGCTCCTTCTGCATGACCACAGATGGATCATGGCAGCGGCGACAGGTGTGAAAATAAATCCAGAATGGTGCAAGTGTCTGACAGAACACCGATACTGCATGCTGAACTCTGACAAACTTTTCTGCCAGCTGTGCTTATGCAGAAATGCATCCTTGCACGTGCGTACCTCAGAGTCTGTGCTTTAAACTCCACACTGATGGTTCGCTATCGGCAATATGGCTCTTCCTGCTCTTTCTACTTAATAAACTATATGTGGCTGATCATCCTCTGCCAAGCATAAAAATCCCTTTGTCTAACTAGCAAGATTTTATTTCTTCCAGCTCACAAGAGGTGATGCTAAACATTCTTTGACTTCTACCAAAAGGAATCCCTAAATTATATCCAAAGAAAATATTTCATTGCATACTGTACTGTTTATTTTTGGATAAAGACACAGATGAAAAGGTACATAGATATTTGAATATTTCTTTCTAATGGTTCTCGCTTCTGTCTATTTAAATATGATGTAAATGTTTCCTTGAATTGTCATTAAAACATTTTCTGTTCCATTTCAATATTTCAACATTTTAGTTAGCCTGTTCGTTGAATTTAGGTTTTTTAATTTCCAGGGCATTACAAGGCACTTATGTAGGTTCTCTCTGTATTTTCTCAATATCAAAACCCTGTGAATTCAAATCTATTTTGACCCCTGAGCAGCAGTAACTAAGGGGTGAATTCTCAGAAATAAAGCCAGAATTGCCAAAGTAGAAAGAAGAATGTTTTTGCTCTTTGCTTTTTTGGAGCAATGAAGATTTTATTAATCTGTGTGTAAGGTATAATTCATAGTAGATCAAGTGCTTGCTTTGGGATGGAAACCTTGTATGTCTAAAAACCTTCCTTTATTGTACATTTTGTTAGCTTGTCTGTCTGCTATATTAATCAATATGATGTGTAGAGCTAGATCTGCTATTTTCACAACTTTTGTGAGGCAGTTTTGAGTAAAGAAGGACATTAATACATATACAATTTTATTTGAATTCTCTAAATCAAAGTTTACTGCCTAACAGCAATGATAAACTGCACGGCAGCACTGTATCTCCAGCAATCATAATATCTAGGCAAGAGCTGTCAGTATGGTAAAGAATCTGGCTGTTATTCAAAATTGTAAAGGTTCACTTTTTTTGCAACATAAAACTGACTAAAATAAGACTAGAACCTCTTTAAGTTTTAGTCGACAAAAAACGACTAAAACTATCACATATCATAATGACTAAAATGTGACTCAGAATAATAATATTTTTCATCCTGAAGACTAAGACTAAATCTAAGATGGCTGTCAAAAACAATACTGCTACAAAGTCGAAAATGGCAAGTGGTATCTCCTGAATAAAAGCAGTCTTTCTGCCCTGTTAAATGTAAAAACGTATGGAATTCAGTCAATGTGTGTTAAATGACAGGTGTTCTTTGGGGCAAAATAGATTTAGGGTTTAAAATTCATTAAAAGCTCTTTTTTAATCAGGGTTTATTGAAGCCAGGTTATGATTAGTGTTGCGCTGATGCAACTTTTTACCGATACCCGACACCTGGCTGTGCAGTATTGGCCGATACCAATACCATACTAATACCATCTGTTTGAAATTGATGTGTGTGTGTATATATGAAGAACTGCATACTACTTGGATGTAAAATAATTGCCATCATGGCTTTGTCAAGCTGCTGCCTACCTTTGTGAAGCAGGAAAAAGACTCATACAGAGTGAATCCAGTAGAACTTTTTATTGACTACCTGGAATGGGTGACAATAGTTAAATAAACTTTTGGCTTTCAAAATGGTATCGGTGCCCTATTTGTTGGCAACTCACTGACACCGATACCATAATTTTAGTGGTGGATCTGGGCCCCATGCAACACTAGTGCAACACTAGTTGCTCACAGGTCATAGATGTTTACAGAACATGAGGACCACAGAATGGTTAAAACAAAAGTTGGGTCAACAAAATATATAAGATAAAGAGTGTACAGAGTGTACAGTGTACAAGCTGTTGCATAGTAGCCTTTTGCAAAAACCTATGTTTTTGGTCTTATTTGATCATTTCACAAAAAACATTTACATTGGAGCCTTTGGACTTTTTTGGTCTACTATATTGCCCAAAATTGCATACAGGTCAATGCAGACCAGCCATTCTGGATCTCCAATTATCTAAACTAATTGAACCAGAAATATAAAACATTATACTCAGATTTCAGAAAAAGGAAGTGTTGTGATCGTTCTCTAAAATCTGGATCTAAAATGTTTTACTTTATTCGTTTGACTGATGCTAAGAAAAATGCTGATATCATTCACAGCTTAATCCTTTTAAAACTGTTTTGATCCAAAAGGGCAATGGGATGCTTAGTATAACCTTTTGGCTTGATGCTGATTGGCAAATGTACATAAGAGTTTTTGATTGACATTGGCCAGACAGCGAGGAGGTTTTCCTCCTGAGTCAAGGTGGGGAAGGGATCATTCAGCCAGAACAGTCATCTTGTGCTGAAATCTAGCCATGGTTTCTGCATTTTATCTCAGAGCGCTTCACAACAGCTATTTACATCCATTGCACTAATGTGTTTTATGTGTTTCAACATCTTTTGATGCAATATGTGTTTCATCATTTGTTAATGCAATACGGGACGTTTGGATTTAATTAACACCATTGAGCCTTTCCTGTTTCAGGGAGCAGCAGCCACCACCGCTGCAAAACTGGCCTCCAAGAACTTGAAATCTAAGTACAAACTGGTTGTTCAGTTGCCAAGATTCAGACATCAATGACAGTTAATTACTCCTGTTCTTCTCTTCGCTTGAGAAGCTTTCCAGCAGGGGTTATGAGAGCGAAACAACAAAGAAATCCAAAGAAATTTGTTTGATCTCTGATAACTCTTTTAAATCAATAGACAGGGTTAGTCAATCTAAACAATAAAACATATTTTTAGACTGTCCAGTTACTCAACATTTTTCGAGAGTTGGTTTTGGTTGGACAGTTTTACCAACATAGTACGGTATAAGAAAGAGAAAGATCTGCTAGAGCTACTTAGATGGATACAAAACCTGTTCAGTCTACTTCATGTTTGTCTGACTGAACTTCACCTCTTGAGCTGCAGGGCAAGTAACAACATAAAGCTTTCATTTCTGAAAGTCCATGGAGGCATACAGAAGGTGAAGGAAGAAGCAGCTGGTGTCCATGAAAATGAATGGCTTTGTTCATTTTTTACCTAAGAACACCAAGAAAGGCAGACAACAAAGAAGAGGATGGCAGGAAATAAAATAGTCAGTACCAGATGCATCATAAGAGAGGAAGTGGAGGGAGATGTTAAAGCATTAATCATTTGGGGTGTTAGTTTGTGGATGTGGTTCAGTCAAGGTTACTTCTCAATCAGTATGCAGTCTGAAACTAGAAGACTTTTGATGACCCACCCAAAAGAAGAAACAAACTTATTCCACTGCAGAGCTCTATATTCCCAGTCTTTTCTGTCCTCTCCTGCAGTCACATTGAAGCCCCTGGCTGCAAACTTAACAGTAGGGAAAACTTAAAGTAGCCCTTTCATCAGTGTTTCTAGAAAAATTGTCCCATCACCCTCAGTTTCAAACGACACTTAAAAATAGGCTTAAAGACTCACAAAGAGGAATTATAAAATGTATACTTAAAAAAAATCCCAATATGATTGCATCTACCTACAAACTCTCTGTGAAATCATTAATTCAGTTTATTTTTTTTAAATCATGCCAAGTCAAAACACATGTAATCTTAAGGTACTTTACCAGAGACAATTCAATCAGATTGGTTAAAGGTTTCTGTCAAGGAAAACTGATCGATTGTATTGAGTCATTCACTTGCAAGACATGCTCCTGGATGAGCTGGCAGTGACCATTTTCGCTTGTAATTTGTTGTTGACTCTTCAGCAATCCCTCATACTGAGCATGCATTCAGCGACAGGAGAGGAAAAAACGCCTTTTAAGAGGAAAAAACCTCCTGCAGAATCAGGCTCTGTATAAGCGGCCTTCTGCCTTCTACAAGAAAAAGCAGATATACAAAAGTTAACCGTTAACTAGCTTCACAGGCAGGGTCGTCCACGAAAGGCACAATCAGGCAGATGAGCTCTGAGCCAGTTCACATGCCAGAGGATGAAAGACAGCACATAGACTTAGTCACAGTAAAAGAAACAGGACTACACAGAAAAGTAGGCTATGCTCCAACATCTATAAACAGAAATGTTGATGGCAGCAGCTAAGCTGATATTTCATTCCAGGATGTGCATCAGCCAAACAGAAACAGACCAGATGAAACTAACATGACAAGAAAAAACTGAGAAAATTAAGCAATGGGTTGAAAGAAATACTGCACAATTGGAGAATAAAGATAGAATGAAGGAGAATAATGAACAGTGTTCCCTATGTCATCCAGCAGCCTAAACATATAGCAGCATAAATATAGAAACTTTCTCAGGATAAACTAATTATTTTGGATGAGGTATGAGGAAGGAGGAGCCAAGTAGAAATGTCTGTCCAGATTGAATTCTCCTGTGCCAGAGATTTACAATAAACTTGATAAAAAAATTTAGATATTACAACTTTGAAAACGCATGAATAAAAAATGTATTGCTTCTAAATTACTTTTTTTTACAGGATACATTTTTTTCATGTCAGCATAGGCAAAGACAGCAAAGTTGTATTCATCCTTGTTTAGGTGTCAGCCTTTCTCTGACTTTTTATGTAATTGCTGCTACAGTAGGATATTTGTACCAAAGCTGTAGTATATGAAGGATCCTGTTACCACAAATGTTATACCTCACTGACTGTGTAGCATCTGCGGCTATACAACAAAAACTGCGGCCTCGGTCACTCGGAAAATAGCTTATCCATTATAAGTGGCATGTTCGGCTGAGTCATTGAACACAGAGCTCAGAGGAACAGGCTGCCTTTTATCAAGTGCAGCTTCACAGCCTCATGTCCTCGCTGTATAGTGAAAGTGATAAAGTGCACCTAAAAAGACAGCAGCATCATTTTCTATAGATATCCATTGTGTTTCTTGGAAAAGCTAAATTTGTTGTGTTTTCCCAAGAATTATTTTCTCTATCTTTTGAAAGCAGCAACATGTTATAGTAGAAAGTGTTTTTAATCATGTACAGTAGCAAGATCCAGGCCTAACATTTGATTAATACAGAATCCAGAAATTGTGATAAATAATTATTTTGTCTGTCACTGTGGTGGACTGGAGACGTGTCCAGGGTGTACATGCCCTCTTGCTCAGTGAGTTAGAACCAGCACATCTGTGTCCAGTATAAGATAAAAAATTATGGAAAATTAATGCATGGATGGCTCATTTATTTACCATGTGTGCATTAAGTTTGCATTTTAAATATTTTAATAAAAAAACACATATTAATGATATTTAATTAACATCCAAAATGTATAGACATCTTAGAATATAACTAACTGTCTAACGCCCTCTAGTTAATATTACTAGTACACAGCCAATCGGCTGGCTGAAAAAAGAATATTGAAAGTTTATACTATTATACTACTATTCTAATCTACAAGAAAGAGGAATTTCACAGCTGAAAAAAATATTGGAAATTAAACCATTCACTTTTATAACATGACATACTATGAACACAATGTCTGTTAAACACCAGATTGTAGGCTTTTCTCTGAAGCAGAAAAAGGCTATTAACAATTTTGTTGTTTAATCTATTTAATCAGACAATACCAGTTTGTTGTGATCAAAGGTTCAGTCTGTAAATGGAGAACTCTAGTAAGGTAATACTGTGTTTTTTCTTTTTTTGTGTGTGTTTTTTTACATGAAACAACTCTTATTAAAGCTTGTGTTTCTTTAGCACCATTTCATTTCACATGTCATCTCAAGCCAATCAACAGAAACAAGTCAATCAGATCATCGAGTCAGATCGGTAAAACATTCTGAGGCAAACCAGATAATAATATCCAAGTCATTGACTTTGCAGGACATGTTCCTCCTGGATGAGCGAGTGGCGACAGTAGATATTCACTCTGCATCTTGTCTTCGACTCTGCTATTATCGCTGGTTTATTTAAAGTTCCAGTTTACGTCTGTCTGACAGGCTAAATATTTGATGGCAACTTTAGTTTTTTGTTAACAATCCATTCTGTAAAAAACTGCATGGCTTCCATTGGTTGTAAAATGCTGCACAATGTCCTGAAATTCAAAAATCAATGCCACATATGTGTGTTCAATATCAACTAAAGATTGCTTCCAAAAGTCGTTTATTTTTGGTACAGTGTATGCCGTCAGATTTTACACAATTTACTTTCAATTTCTGCTTGACATAAATATATTCGGCCAGATGGATGTAAATGATCTTTTAAGGCAACTCATGAAAGAAACTGTACAGCTGAAGATGGCCTAGCTCATTCTGTGTGGTTGGGTAACTTTGATAGGGGATTAAAAACAAAATCACGGTTATAATATGGGTTAATCATAATAGATGCTGTTATGCATTGGTTTCATAATATTTTCTAATCCTCTGAACAAATATACACATTTTTTTCTTATTTTCTCCTTACATAGATGAGAAAATGCTTCCAGATAATTGCTGAATAAATATAAACCAGACAAAAGGAATGCTTCGATTTAAGAGATTTACAAGATATACAAAATCAGAAGAAAAGTTAAAAACAATCCTCAGTTAGCTAATTGGATAAATACTATGCTGTTGTAATAGCTAGATGTTATGTTAAAGAATGCAAACTCTAAACCTATATGATAATTACAGCAAAATTACATACAGTAAACATTAAAATAAATGATTTGGTGAATAAATACATGATGAGCCTTTAAAGTTCTGGACACATAAAAAAGTGCATTGTTGAAAAAAAAAAAGAATGAAGATCTCTCTTTAACATTTGTAAAAATTTCACATTTACTTTTTTCTTGAATGTTTTAACAAAATCTCAAGTATGTTTTCAGATCCTTTCTTGGATAATTTCCAGCTTCTCTATGAAAGAGTCTGGAAGGGATCAAGAGATGAAAATGGGGGAAACACAAGGCAGATGTTGAAGGGGAAAATGAAATATGTGAAAATATTTCCTCTGAGAGGCTTTGGTTATGGGAAACATCAACATTTCCTCACAGAGACTTCTGCACAGTAAATCATTATCTAATATAACAGACACAGAGAATTCTTTCTTGGGGACCCATTATCCTAATGTGTCTCCTTAGATTCCTTCTTTAGGAGCTGATAAGCCAAAATATTTTGACTTATCAGGATGTACTTTTTTCCAATCACTGTCCAAATATTTTGCAAATTTCTAAAGAATTTTTTTTCTTCATAGCACTTTCTGCCTCATTTATTTCAATATTTGTGCTTGCTTGAATAACAATTCCTCTTTTTTGCTTCTTTTATCTCTCTCAATTGAATAACTGCTGTGTGGGGATAGACAGTATGCTTACTGAGATAAAAGGTTAGGTCTCCTTTTGCGCCATGCCAGTCATCATGAAATGATTGAGACAGCCCTTGCAAACACAGCCAAAGACTATCCTCTTCAATCACCTCTAAGCCTGTTCGTGTTAAACCTAAAATGAAGGATGTAGCTACTGGAGTGAAGACAAGCTACTGCCTGTCTGTTGTAGATTAGAGTGTTCGCACTCACATGCACTCTCAATTTCAGCACATGTAGGTGGCACATTTACGCAGAATGAAAAAAAAAACATCAGCAAAGACAGAAATCCATGAGTACCTGTCTGGCCTCATAAGATGAGAGGTAAGTCTTGAAAACACGCCGCTAAGCCAGATGACTTAAAATCATTAAATTGGCTACTGCAGAGTCTGAATTACGGAGAGACATGGATGTGGAGACTACTTTTCTCTTTTTTTCAACCAGGTAAGCTCAGAAGGTGGCTGATAGAGAAGCTGTAGGAAGAGTGCGAGACAGAAAAAGAGAATAATGAGAATAACTGGAGACCTGTCATGCTGTGTATAGACCATGCAGAATGTCAAGAACAGCTGTTAAAAGGGAAGATAAAAAATAAATTCCTCCTCACGTACTAAAGCCACTCAACACAAACAGAACGACATGCTGATATACAAGAATACCAGATGGTATCTGTAAATCACAGACTCTCTCACCTCAACCATCAGGGAGCATCCGATGGTCTCTACATTCATATCATGTTTCCCCTTGATGACCTCACCACAACCATTAAAGCTTGTCCATATGATTAGGTAGTAAATTCGTGGTCTCTGTCAATAACCCATAATTGTGCCCCTTGATGGCCAAATTCATTATATTGTTATTATTGGCTGAGTGGGGATAATAGCAGGTTGTACAATCTGGTTCATCAGTTAGATGAATGATTGATTAAGTGTTGCACCTCCTAGGCTCTGACCTCTGGTGAATTACTGATGTTCTGAGAAGAATGACGTTTTGTCTCTGACTCTACTAAAAACTAAAATCTTTTATTTTTCTCCAATGCGTTTCGTTTCCACATGTGCATAACAAATCATTTATCATTTGATTCAGCCATCTACTCTGTCTCCTATCTTTCACAAATACATTCTCCATGCTAATGCTGCCAAATAGAAGTCAGTTCCAGGACAACTGCTCACTGATAATAACAAAGGGTCATGATGAGTAAAGTTCATTTAAGAGGTTACTGACCTGTGACACCAGTAGTAAAAGAGGCCTTCCCTCCGGCGTTTCCTTTGATGGACTGCACAGAGATTTGGTACTCTGTTCCTGGATATAGACCTGCAGGAAGACAGATTTTTTTATGTCCAAATTGAAAGGAAAAGCTTTCATTTCTTTTATTAATCCACGTGTCTAAATCACACAGAAACAACTGAAATAAAGATTTTTGGAATTAAGAGGATTAAGAATTTAAAAGCTACAATAACTTAACTTTTTCACTTTAATCTTCTATCAACTTGTCTCAGTGTTAAATCATTTTTATCTTTTGAGCCCCACTTTTGATGATTTTCATCATCACGTCTGTTATTTTTTTGCATTGAATGTTTTTTTATTATTTTTTTTTATTTAGTGGCTAACCTGAAATGTTCATGTTTAATCACTCCAGTAAGCAATATCATCATATAAATCTCATATCTGAGTCCTAAATCCTCTAAGTCTTAAATCTAAACATAGATATATAAATCTTAAATACAAATTTTTACTTCAATCTAAATATATGTCTGTAATTTATTTTTAAAGCTTAATATCTTAAATCCAAATGTTTTAAAATATGTAAAAAACATATATATATATTTCATTTTTAACATATTTACTAAACTTCAAATAAACATTTTAATTTGGATTAAGGGTATAAATATAAGACATAGATTTAGATATGGATTGAAAATGTACAGTACATATAAATATAACATTTGACCCTACTTTATGAAAGTGTGACATTTAACCCTGACTAACAACCTTTAATAACGAGTTGCATTAGGTTGAGAGGCTAAATAATTCCCTCTGCTTACATTCCCCAATCTGATCGGAGTTCAGAAAATTACAGATTAAAAACCTATTTTCTTTTATTATTAATCCGGGATCTATTGGGATACTAATGTTATTTTTATAATTTCCATTCCAAAAAATACCACTGGAGACAGAAAAGCTAGAAAGCAATAATAAGTTTTGCTTAGTGTAACCCCTGTAAAGATCTTTCTAGTATTTTTTTAGGCAGAGGGGATAATAATACTAAAAACACAAAATAAAATTATTCAATCTAAACAATCTAATATTTTTGCATAGTTTGATCTTTTTCTTTGAAAGCATTTAGCAAGTTATATTCTCATATCAGTCTTACATCCCTTCCCTTGGATGACTTACCTACAATAGTGTGTTTGGTGCGTGCCTCTTGACTCCTCTGAACATTCAGCTCCTCCTCCTGTCCTGATGGGTCGGTGTGTGTCAGTCTGAAATAATCCACTTCTGCCTGTGGGTTCTTCCAGTCCACTTGGATTGAAACCTCTGTCTGGCCAGTGACTCGCATATCATCTATGGTTGAGACATCTGAAAAGAATACATTTCATAGAAGTGGGTGTACAGACAGGAAAGGTCTCCACTAAAGCTAGAGAAAACAAGTTCATGTGATCTGGTCTGCCTCCAATTCCCGCAAAACTAAGTGCCGATGCATTGGCATGTGAGATTTCTGAGGGGGAAGCCAAAACTTACCTTTCAGCCATGAAGACAATAGTTATTGTTCTAAAAGAATATATTTCAAAATTTGGTCTTGTTAGAGTAAAAAGGAGACAAGCAGTCAACATTTTTTTTTATTTAAATTATGTTGTTTATTTGGTGGTTCTCACTTAAATTGCTCTGACAGTTTTGTAATTATTTTTAAAATGTACAATATTTCACCACAAATATGAATAGCACAATAATGTGGCCTAAGGAACAGATTTAAGGTTATGGTAGATAACTAGCGTAGTGAACAAGCCCCACCCGCCAGCGGCCAAAATCAAATTTGCCTGCGAGTGGTGTAGCCCCGATCAATGTCCCAGGCACCAGAAATGACGGGCCAATCACAACGCAGAGATGTGTTTTGAATTTCTGGATGCAAAGCGAGCAGGAGCTTGAGGGCGTAACGACCAAGATGCGTGACGCTCGAGAAAGCACAAGGAAAATGGCAAGAACCATTGAACAGTTCTCATTTGACTCAGCTTTGGAATCAGTTTTGGAAGGATTAGACCTGGGGGTTTTCGTTGAAACGTAAACAGGAAGAGGCTCTACGCTCATTTATTTTTAAGAAGGACGTATTTTTAAGAAGGAGAATGAGAATGGGGCATTTAAATCCTACTGAAACCTATTGGTGAATGTAGAATAGCTATAACGACAGTGGCGTTGGATGTAGGAGTTTGCCCTGAAATCGAAGGATTGATGGTTCAAGCCCTGGCTCCGACTTTCATTGTCGTTGTGTCCTTGGGCAAGACACTTCACCTGCATTGTCTACTGATGGGGGTCAGAGGGCCCGGTGGCGCCAGTGTACGGCAGCCCCGCTTCTGTCAGTGAGCCCCACGGCAGCTGTGGCTACATTGTAGTTTGCCACCCTCAGTGTGTGTGTGAATGGGTGAATGAATGTAGTGTAAAGCGCTTTGGTCAAGTCTCCTGACTTGAAGAAAGGCGCTATATAAGTACATGCCATTTACAATTTACCATAAAAATATATTTGTAAAAAAAATTTTTTGTGTTTTGTTTTGGGTTTTTTAAATCTGATCATCATTAGAAAGTAATAAGATTTTTCGGCAAGACTTGATATTCACTGAGAGATGGGAGATCATGTTTGGAGGATTTTGTTCTTGATCAGTGATTGTCTAAATCAGATCACTTTCCCTGAACACACTATACCAGAGCAATAATAACTCCTAGCGATAACACACTTCACTGCAGACATTCTTGTTTAGAATAAAATAACAATTAGGGGTGTTAAAAAATAAAGTAGGCGGAAACAAAAAGATAAAGACGATTTTCTCCTAAGAGGAAAAGCATAAGTAATACACAGAAACCGATGTTCAGAGATTATAAATCCAATTGTATTAATCGTTTAAATGTTAGGTTGGCTCTTAGGGGGGACCTAGAGGCATACAGGAGCAAAAATCAATAGCATACAAGCAGGCTTGAGATAGACAAAGAATGGACTTTGAGTAAAAAAACAGGCGCGGCCTTGAGCACGGAACATGACTAAAACAGATAACCCAGTGGGGCACAAAGAGAACTTAAGAGTAAAAACATAGCAACACACAGGTGAAAGCAGAGGAGCTGATTGGCATGACACAGGTGGAGCACATGGAGCTCATTCCATACTGTGCTGAGAGATGGAAGACTCAAAACAATAACTTACTAAAGAAAATCATACAGACAAACCAGGAAATAAAACACAGGCTCACTTAGATAGTCTTAGAAACTGCTATCACACAATCTATAAGTCATAACAAAAGTAATTTCCCTCTGGGATTATTAAAGTATTTCTGATTCTGATTCATCATCCAAGTGGTGACGTTTTTTTCCACTGATGACATGTGAGGAAGTGCACCTTACCCTGCAGGGATGTGCCTAGTGTTTAATGAAAACTTCTGTAATCCAATACTTTGTGCTCTCTTCATTCTGCGACAACATTGTTATCTGGCTAGACTCTCTACACTGAGATCTGTCACCATTTGTCGAAAATGTTAAAGTCAAGTTCCATTTGAGAGATGTCCCTTTAGAGGATGTTTTAAAACTCTATCATAGTTTCTGGGTCTAAAAGAGCAAGAAAGAGACACAGAGATGAGCTGAGTTAATGACACGGTCTGAAAGGCGAGGGGCGGCTAGTAATGACTCAAGGTGCTCTAACAGACAGGTTTCTAATGTATTTGTGAAAATAAGAAGGTAAATGTTTTTAAAACCATTATTTCCACAGTCATTTCCTTCATTAAGCTTCAGCGTATCTGCCTAAATTCAGCATGACTTTCTGTGTAACCAGAAGAAACCTGAGAGAGGGAGATGTCAGTTTCAGGGTTGATAGGGTTATTCAAAAAAGAAAAAGTGTAATTTTGCTTTTTCCTGACCTTTTTCAAAATGTTTAAGTGCAAGGCAGTGCATGGCTCTTCTTTACACAGTGTGTAATCTCGCCTTTGCCCCAATACAAATAATTGATGGTCATTTATGTAAAAAAAAAAAGCTGCTTACGGCCTGTCTATGCTGTAGTTACACCACAAATCTGAGCAATAAAAAAAAAATCTATAATAGATCAAAAAAAATATTGTGATATGTTAAATTAAACAAAATTCATTGAGTGAAAATCAAAAGGAATGCTGTAACTGTTCTCAATTAGTTTTTTTTACTAATTGGTCTGACATTTTTACAACAGTACTACGATTTCAATGTTATCAGACAGTATGAAAAAAATTCACGCAATTATATAGAAAAAAATCTCTATTTGTTTTTTAGAGATCAGAAATTAGCCACAAAAATTCTTATTTTAGCAACTTTCTTTAGGACATTTTCTTTTAATTCAATACCTTGATGTTATTAAAAAAAAAAAAAGAAAAAAAAAAAGAAAACCCTACTTTTATTTTAGTTAACTTTCCCATAGTTCATTTACATCAGTAGACAACCATATCATTAGAATAATTTCATGACTGTTACTAACCCCATCTTGAGTTTTGTAAACTACATGGACATAAATATTAGAAAACACATTTGGCACACCTTTTCATAACAAGAAAAAATAAGTGATTTTATTTACAAATGCAAGCCAAATGGTAATTTTTTAAAATTTTTTCCCATGCGAAGACTTACCTCTGGATCTACAACATATGGTGAGAAAAGATACAAAAAACCATTACACAAAACAAATGAAACCAGTTAGCATATTTTATGTCTGTTTTTTTTTTCTCCTTTTGTTTGTTTTCAAAGGGAAATTAGAAAGTACTCACTTAAAGCCCCCTTTGAAGTAGACCATCGTTTGAAGTTAAAATGAAAAGTATGCAACCCGTGAAAGGTCTGCCTCATTTTGCTCTCTCCTCACACAGCACCAGGCCAGATGATGTTGTGTTTTCTTGTGGGAACAGCCATGAAGTATGACTTTTTTTTCCATGAAAACCAGTCAAACCACATTTCACAATCCAACTCATCTCCTTCCTTCTCATTAACTACCATAAATCCAGACAAGAAATCCCTTCCCCTACCACTCTGTCTCCTACCACATCTGTGAGTTGCAGTTTATGGTAAACACATCCATGCAGCAGTTTCCTTGTAATTACCATAATGTAATGCCTAACAAGCCAGTGCCTAATGAAACAGTCAAACACGGTATATTGAGCTTGATAAGTAAAAGATTACACGGTAAAAAACTAATCAACTCAGCATTTATTTATTTTATGTTGAAGGGTTGTACAACAATACTTAAAAGCTACATATATTAATATATTCTTATTCCAGGGAGCATTTTGTCTTGTCAACACGAGTTATTGAAAATTGTAGTACGGCCTGAACATTTTAAAGCAGGTGATTTTTCTCTTATTCTGTATCCTCTCAGGCTGTATTATCATTATTGCACTGCACTGCACAGTCACATGTTTTAGGATCTAAATGCTCAAGCCTTCATGGTTTCCGGACTTTTCTAGGACATTGTATCTAATCCGTTTTAAGTAAGATTATATTCCTCTTGCCTCAACTGGGTGATCCAACAGAAAAATAATCCAAAATGCAATGAAAATGAGTTTTGCAAAAGAGACATCCAGTTAACACGAACATAAAAGACTGGCCTTCTTAAAGCCTCCACATCAGCCCTGTTGAAATTGTGAAATTTGACTAGATTTGATTAGATTAGTTGTTTCTTGCCAGGAAACCAGCTAATGTAGTTTGAAACTTAAAAACTCTGCATAACAGGGTTCAAATATTAATCCAAAAAGAATCCACAAGCCTGTTAATGAAAAAAAGTGTATCTTGTTGGGGAAAATGTATTTAGTATGTGTTTATAATTTTCACATTGTATGGTTTAGAGAAAGCATACTAAAATTCCTGTGCCTATACTTCTGGTTTTTGAAACTCAATTAATAAAAGGTTGAAAATGTATGATATTCAGAAGCAGTGGCACTTTTTAATTTAGGCCATATGGGAAACTGCCCAGGGTGGAACTAGAGAGAGGGGACACATTACCACTAGGCTTAAAAAACATAACCTATCTGCTCTTTATATCAGTGTATGCTCATTCTCTAGTGAGTTGGTATCATTGAATGTTGAGTAGGTCTCCCCTTCATACAGTAGAACATTGGCCATAAAGCATGTAACTG
The DNA here is from genome assembly GCF_000732505.1 of Cyprinodon variegatus. Lineage (NCBI taxonomy): Eukaryota > Metazoa > Chordata > Actinopteri > Cyprinodontiformes > Cyprinodontidae > Cyprinodon > Cyprinodon variegatus. Next base: position 430,913 of record NW_015150536.1, read on the forward strand.
AAAATGGACTTGTTGAAATTTAAACTTGTAAACATCTATCAAGCTCGAATTTTAAATATGTTGTCAAGAAGTTAAGAATACTTTACAATGCGTTAACATGACTTATCAGGAATAAAAATGGTCCTATACATTTCTATAGTGGTCAAATATGAAAACCACGCAAAAAAATATATGCTTTTGTGCCTCCTGGTCTCACCTGTGGTGGCTTTAATCATATCTGCTTCACTCTGGATCTTTTTGATGACTGCATAGACTTTGACAATGTAGGTAACCCCTGGAGTGAGATCCGTTATAAGGTAGGAATTTTCAGAGTTAGGAATCTGAACCTATTAAACAATTAAAGAAAGGAATGATTTAAACTTTTTGCAAACAACAGCTTATTTTGATGAAAAGAAAAAAATATATAAAAAAAACATACCTCCTCCACTGCACCCTCATCAAATTTGGGATGATAAGTCAACATGTAATACTCAGCTCCTTGGACAGTCTCCCATTCCACCAGAAGAGAGACATCTGTCTTCTGGATCAACTGCAGACCCTTAGGTGCCAAGACTGAAATAGAAATGAGAATTAGGGGTCAGCATGGAGTCTATAAATTATTTTCATTGAGGAGCTAATAGTTCTCTTGTCTTTCTTTCTCCATCATTTGTGTTTGTGTTAAGTGCATTACCACACCGATTACCCAAAATCACCTGACCCAGAATCATCACAGCTCACAGTGCCGCATTACAGATAATATAGTTAAAACCTGAGAGATAACAACATTATGGGCGTCATGAACATTTTAGAAATTTCTCATAAATTTCTCTTACTTTTTCTCCTACTGTGGACTTTTACAAAGGCACCAAATCAGATTAAACAAACATTCTCAACCCTTTATAGGGCAAGTTAGCGTTTTTGATCAGTTGCATACTCCTTAAAAATGGAGTCCCCCCCCCCCGTCCCTCAGTGAGGTCTAGAAGCACAATATCTATATCCAGCCATTCAGCAAAGATACTGCTACATGGCTGTACATCTTATTTTGTCATTTGACCAATTAGATGAACCCTTTAATGATATATTCCCTACTATAAATTAAGTTTAAAAAAGGTAAAAAGCTGATTGAAAAGTTAAAAAGAAGAGTTAAAAAGTTAATAAACCTAGTTAACAATTATATTTAGGTTTATAAACTAAAAAAATGTAAGCGACAGTATCAGCATTATTGCCTCTAAGGTTATGTTGTACCAAAAGAAATGTGTTTCTTTCACTCTCAGAGTGTTTTTCATGAATTTTTTATAGAAACACTTTTGTTATTTTTCTTAATATATTCGGGAAAGTTGGCGTTACTTGTTATTACATTGACATTAATTTCTGCCATCAAAATATCCATATTTTATGAATGTTACAAAGGTAATAAGGTCTTGCCCTGGATTCCAATAACACTATTGGCTTAAAACTTGGATTTTCAAAGTATTTCACTGAGCGCCCTATAAAGGGTTAACTTCAGTAAATTATCGTAAATGATCCTCCTAAAGGTGATGTGCTCCACTTGTGCATGAGTGAGCAAGTGTTTGTGTGAAATGTAAATCTGCATAATTACCATCCCAATAATTCCTTAAAAGGCGACAAATTTTCTGTGAATGAACACGCAGTTTTCCAATCATAGAAATTGCATTAAACACGAAGTAGAAAAACTTAAAGGTTTTGCAGATCAAGGTTTGCCTGAGAGATAATTAAAGGACCAGTAAAAAGCCAAGCAGTGGGAAATAAATTGCAAGAGCTGTAAATGCCACGGTTGCACTGTTACCGAAGTAAAAATAAAATAATGAAAATAATATAAAGGAAAAATCAATTGATCCGAAAACAGTCAATAAAAACTACTACTGGAGGTAAGAGGTGCAACATATGCTGTAAATATTTAACACGAGTTCAACATCCACCAACATGACAACATTCTGCTAAATCTCCTTTTAATACACACGTATAATGCATATCTATAGACCACATCTGCCATCCCTTCATCCTACTCTCTATCTCTCTCACAACCCATAAACATGTATAAAATATTGATATATTCCGCATTTAGTGTAAGAAAGCCAAGGAACTGCCATGGATGAAATGAATGCAAGTCTCTCTGTTAGGTACGAGGAGTGTTGCTGAACTTTCTATCCATTTTCTGTTCCAGATGTTATTTCAATTGTAGCCCGATCTCGGACTGTGCTTTCTTTTGATGATTTTACATAAAAAGTAAACCAGAGTCCCCTTGATACCGACATCCCAACTGCAAGTAATGACTCATAGAATAAAATTTTTATTTATAATCTCAGAGCTGCATAATACGTATTGAGTCGGCCTAATAAAATGAACAATTGCTTCTAAGAAAAACAAATGTAGTCATTTAGTAAAAAGCTAGATGTGGATAACAGCTGACTGATTACACAAGACTCCTCTAGACTGGAGCATTCATAAAATGTGTTCGTACCTGAGAGGAGACTAGCAATAGGAGCAAAAATGTTGAATGCGTCGTTTTCTTGTAAATGACACGTGCAAATAATTTAAGAACCAATTCATAAATGTTCTTCCATGAGGCCCCACAAGTGGAATATTTATTTCGAATATCAGTGACTGTCTACAAGTGTGTGTAGAATAGGACATCTGTTGCAGGAAAGCTGCAAAGAACTACACTCAAAACTAAAAACAAATTAAGTCGGAGGAGTCAATAATTAAATTTAGAGAATACCTGCTTAGTCAAAGTAGTACTCAATATCCAAGGAAAAGACAAAACATAAAGCTTATGAAATGTTCCGAAATATTTTGAAAGATACATGCGATAAATACTGTCCTATAAAATAATAAACCAAACGGTAAATATTCTGATACACTATGGATCACAACAGTATTGCAAGCAGAATGCCTGTAAAAAAAGAATATGAGGAATAGAAACTTCCTAACACTATTAGATGACGGAGAAAGAAAAAATATATTAAGGTTATAACAATAAATAAACTTAATTTTATGGGCCTAAAAAGAAATATCATAGTAAACTCTGAGATTAAAACAATCCTAACTCAGTGTCTCACAGCGGTGGAAAATAGGGAGATCATGGTTGTTGTAAACAAATGTAAGAATAAAAGGTCAAATGACATTGATGTAGGAACAATTAAAAAAGTTTATGATGGAATTGTTAAAACACTGACTCATATCTGTAATCTCTATTTTCAAGCAGATATCTTATCATGATCTCCATATCAAAACTGGAGATAGAGAGACATTTACAAACTATAGGCCTGTTTCTCTACTTCCACAGTTTTCCAAGATTTTAGAAAAACTATTTTTGGCAGTCCAGAAATTTTCATTGGTAAACACAAATTACTTTCTAAAAATTAGTTTGTATTTAGATTATAGAATTCCACATTTTTGGCAGTCTTGGAAATTATTAGAGGAAATCACAAGCTCCATTGATGAACATAAGTTTGTAATTGGTCCATTTGTCAATCTGGAAAAACCCTTCAAAACAATCAATCACAATATTTTAATCAGGAAAAGCATTATGCCATACATAAGGGTGGGTCTGGGGTGGATAAAGAGCTGTTTCAGGAGTTGGCCATAATTTTTGCAAAATGGTAATTATCAGTATAATGGTTGATTATCAGTATGATGTATACTTAAAGGCTGATTTATACTCAGAAACCAGGTCGTCTGTGTATGTGTCGCAGTAAATGCAAATATGCTCCCACCCCTGTCACAGACAATCTGGAGCACTGTCACTACCCGATCCTTCCCAGAAGCACGATCCGTCCTGCGCATGTGCAGGACGGATAGTGCTTCCGGGACGGATTGGGTAGCGACAAGCACCTCTCTAAAATTGTAGGTGACCGCAGACCGTGCTACAGGAGGCCTCTGATTGGTTAAATCTACATCCACTCTACACTATGCGTATTTCCTGTTTGGTACCTTAGCAGCTTGTTTTGTTGGTATGACCACCATTGCGGAAAACGACTCGTGAAGTTTGATCAGCTAGCAGAGCAAGGTGCGAGAGAACGCTGGGATCCACCTGGATCCCCGCTCTTTTTTGCCTTCATGTCCCTCTGTTGTCGCACAAACTTGCCCCCACTTCCTCATTCCCTCGGCCATATCTAGACCCACAGCTAGTTCGTGGTTGTCCCTCTTGCGTTGTGGCGTGGAATAACATAACGCAGACCACGCTTCAATATTGGGCATAAATAAAAAATAACTGCAACAAGCTCACTGCGACAGCCTAGTAAACTAGCCCCACCTGCCAGCAGCCAAAATCATTTTTGCTTGCGACACATTTAATCTCACATTTAGTCTAGTTTATCAGACTATCACTGAGACACGCAGCTGCGGGAGTAGCTGGTGTCCACCAGGGGTCAGTATTGGTACCAGTATTGATAATTCTCTGATCTAGTACAATGTTCAGTGCAATAAATGAACACATACCAGAAAGAACACAAAAATATCTGTGGAGATAGAGGAAGGGTATAGTTAAAGGGATAAACTTAATTTCAAATTCTTAAATTGAAGATGATTTGCAAGAAGGGTGATTAACATCACTGGGTATACTTATTCACTCTATGCATAGTATACTACATATTTTGTTGATGGTTGTGGACATTTGGGCTATGTCTAATTACTGTGTGAATGAAGATGTCTGAGTTCACATGTGAGTGTTTGTATGTGTGTTTATATGTACATTAATTAATTAATTTGCTCATTTATTGGACTTTGGAATTGTATGACCTCACAAGTAAAGTAGCAATCAAGAAGATTGTTTGTGTTAATAGGACAGTAAATGAAGGGTTATGATTCAATAACTTCCACCTCCTTATAACCCTTTACAGACATAAGCTCTAAATCATACATATAACATAATAATGCATATATGTAATTAAATATAAGTGTTATATTTATGTTATATTTATGTGTTTAATTTAATTTTAGTGGATTTTCTGAAACAAAGTTATTTGATTAATGAAAAGATCCTGAAAATGATCCATTCCTGTTACTTTGCAACAGCAATTAAAGTGACCCAGAGATAACCAAGGTAACAGCAGTCAATTATTGTTCAAAGGCTGAGGAAGAAATCCCCTCACAGCAGGTAAAAAACTCTGCTCTTTGGTGGCTTCACTGCAGAAGGCCAATGTGTCTCAGTGGAAATGGTGGTAAAAAAGGATACTAAAGGACGGGCAGTAGATATAAAAAAGAAATATATAACTAGAGGGGAGAGCAATAACAGATCAGTAGCCAGAAAGAAATATGTGATTAGTGTATGGGAAAGGGCTTATACAAACAAGTTGAGTGAAATGTTGGGACATAAATGGTTTTAAGAGCATAAAAAATAAGGCGTATATTTTGGACAAAATTTGTGTAAATCTACATGAAGGAGTTGTTGGCAGGGAAGGAATTTACATCAGGTTCAGGTGGTATTCCACAAGGCAAAATCAGGAAGCTTGGTGTTTTTCCTTTAACATGGACTTTTCCATGCAGGAACTGTAAGTTAATCCCCCTGATGCAACTCAAGGCAAGAAGGTCAACAATCTTTACCCTTAAATATTATGTCAGACCAGATGGAAAAGATAAAACATGCTAAGACTGAAAACCATATTTGGACCAAAATTTAAGCTAACAAACGGTACATAAAGTAAAATAGGTTACAAAGCATTTACTGAAAAATTTCTAAAAAGTTCAAATGGCTTTTTCCTCTGGTGAATGTGCACTCAGTTTTAAATGCAATCCCACTGTCCTTCAATAAGTTGAGATTGGCATCCATCATACATGTGTTAAAATTAAACGTTGCCAGATAAAACAACAACTCTTTCCACTGTAATCCTTTTTTTCTGCATAACTATTACCAATATTAGTGCTAACAGTCTATAACAACACACTTTGTTTTTTTTTGCCTACCTCCCACTTTTTATTTTGCACCCTGACATTCCCTCTGACCAGCACCACTGTTGATGTTGGCTTAGGTTTGATATTCCCCTACACAAAAAGTTGCAGAGTTGAAGAACTAAATGCCATGAGGTAGCTCGAGGTTTGACATGGCTGACCTACTACTGTGAAAGTCTGAGTCGCTTATTCCAGTTTGAAAATGTGTTAATCAGTACCAGACATGGTGAACCACATTTCAATGAATCTAATATTTCAACTTTCCTATATAGATGGTCTTGCAAAAATGCATGACACTGTTTTAGAGTAAAAAACTTCAATGAAACACTGCTGCATCGTAGGTGCACAAAGGAGCATTGTTGCAGGTCCTTCCTCTTACTCATTCATTTTCTCAATATACTAAAGGTGAACAAGTGTTCAGATTCCTGCTTCATAAGAAAAGTTATTTTCACTTCTTGTAAAGAATCTGTTTTAATACATAAATATGCACAATTTACTTACCCTACACAGGTAAATAATTATTTGAATTTAAGTAAGCTAATTCTAATACATATAAAGTCTGTATGTTTAATGCTAATACAGTATGCAGTAATTTCGATTTTACTTGTTTTACCATTTACTTGTGATTTTTCTGCTGTTTCTCATGATTTACCCTGAGCTGTGGCTATAAGATCCAGCTTTAGACTTATCATGGGAACTTGAGGAACTTGACGTCTCACAGTTTAGGGGGCTAACTTACGTTGGTAGGTGTGTTACTCAGCTTAATTATCATATATCACATTAAAACTTGAACCACTTATTTGAACTGAATGTTGGGTTTTTGTTTGATAACCCTACCCTTCTTCAAACAGACTAAAAACTTTATCTTTGGCATGCCTGGTGTGGTGTTTGCTGTTCTCTAAGCTTCTCTAAAAAACCTCAAAAACCATCACATAAAAAGATTAAATTGCTATTTAGTAAATTTTCTGTACTGATTAGGTTACCTCTGCAGCTACATAGTTGTTTTGGATGTATTGAAAGTAATCAGAATAAAGGTATCTGAATAAATAAAATAAATGCAACACTTTTCAGAATTTTTGCAAAATAAAAAAAAAGTAAGAATTATTTTCTAACATTTAATCATTATGTGTTTTTTGTGTTTGTCTATTGGATAAAATATAAAAAATACATCAAAAGTGGTGGGTATTGCATGGCAAAATCTGAGAAAAAACATTGAGTCCTATGAGTGCTTTTTAAGGAAACTACAGAATAATGCAAAAATACGATTTCAAACAAACTTTTGTTTGGTTATTATAGAATCTTTTAAAAAAATGAATAGTTTGTTGTAGTGCAGGAGAAAAACTATAATTTGTTACTTCTGTTTTATGTCACAGAGTTTTTGCTGTAGTGTAAGACATGCCCTCCATGTCTATGCTGCCACTATTCATGGTTTGAGTGTTGCTTTCCTTAGATTCCTCCAAAATGCAATTTGGTAATCTGCTCCTTAGGCACGGTGCTCTGAGTGGTGATTATGTGGTATTATTAGACAGGTGATGATTTTTCCTGCAGGACAAAAGCAGGAGTGAGGCCCCTAAAAGACTGATGGCTGTTGTGGTATTCCTGTGGTATTATGTGACCTGTTGTCATAAGCTGTCTGGATGTTAAAGATGCCGTGGTCACGGGTCAGCCCCACTGAAAAAGCCCCTTGGCGGCTTTATCTGAAATAACTGCTGGGAGGGAGCTTTGAATTCCACAGATGTGCAGCAACAGTTGCTTTCAAAATAAATCCCATCATCTAAAATTGACTCGCAAATACATGACCAAAAAATAAAGCAAAAAAAAAGAACATTAAAAAAATGAATGGCTGTTGTTAAGCCTCTTGTGGACTCATTTAAACCACAAAGCAGCATCAAGAAGTTCAAAGTACCATTTACCAAATGCACAAACATTAGATCAACAATTTTTGTGCTAAGAGAAAATGATGAATTATGATTAAGTATTTGAGATAAAAAATTCTTATTGCAGAAAGATTGCATTTTGGCATACAGTCTAACAGATAAAGTGAGGCATCTATTCATACAAGCGCAGAACTGGGTTCTTGTAGCAAAGCCAACAAATGCTCACATATTAGTATGATATAATAATTGTTGAGAGGTCATATCACTTTATACATGAGCCAGGTTAATGGAATAATTAAATGGATGTAATTACATAATCATAATCATGGCCTACTTCTTTTTTTATTAACTAAGCAGTGAAGTGACAGCTAATTAAAATAACTTCCCATTTTTCTTATAGTCTATTATCATCACCCTCACTTTCAATTTGATCACTAAAGCCATTGTTGTCATTAATCAATTATTGGTTGATAGATTAAGAAGTAACATGGATGATGAAGCGTTAGAGGAGAAATTCTTCTCTAATTAAGAAAAATATATAGAAAATATCTTTACAAATGAATAATTCATCCAATGTATAGTTTAACAAAAAAATATAAATATATATATTATTTAATTAATAATTTAGATATCTTATCTTTTTATTGTTTTGTATCAATTCCTTCACATTCATTTTTGTCCTTTTTATTATAAAATGTGTTTTCTTTCCTAGAATTGTTGCATATTTGTCACTAACAAACACTGTACTGATTTTTCAACTTGCACGTCAGTTTATATGGAAGGAAGTGGCTTCCTTAACGTTTCACTTCTTTCCTGAGTTCTAGAAAGTCGGTGCCTGCCCAGTTTTGCTTTACATAGTACTTTACACTGACAATGTTTACTTGAATTTGCTATGCTCTGTATTCACATTCACATTCACATTCAAAGCTCCCAAAATCTATTTTCGTCCCCATTCTGATGCTCATCAAGTTGTCTTCACTACATTGTCTTTGTCTCAATGTCACATTCTTTAAACCAACACTGTGTAACTAGACTGTTATCTTACAATAAACCAACCCATATCTCCCTCCCTTTATTAACTGGAATGTGATTGCAGACCAATTTGGCCCAACCGATTGAGATGTTAAAGAGTTACTTCAAGTTTAGGCAAAATTCACTCCCCTAGGCTAAATCCTAAACCAGAGAACCAAAACGTTCATTGTCTGGTATGGGTCATATCTGTTTTTTTACTAACAACTTTTAGCTTATAACTACAATGTTCATCCACCCCTCTCAAGATAGTTACGTTTTTGAACAGAAGGCCACAAGGAGCATTAATATACCAAGTGCTGCATATCAACCTGAAAAATCCATTAATATATCTCAAATTAAAGGGGTTATAAAATTATTATATAGGTTATTTGGTGCTGGCCCTTAAGGTCTCTGAATAGGGTGTGCAACATTGGTTGGACTGAAAATGTCATATTTGCTGTTCAATGCGCCCTAATGCAAGCCTGGGTAAGAGCCCTCAAATGAAACGACAGGTTTCCTCCTTTGTGGTATTCTCATGAATATTTAGATGAGCTGTGCGCTTATTGGTTGGTTTACAACGAGCAAAGCTGCTGAGCAAAGATGCATCATAGCAACCAGCACTCACTCACTGAAACATCAAAATTGTTGATATGGTAGGGTGACATGACGTCCTCTTGCTCCTGGACGTCCTACTTTTCTAACCTAAAAAGAAAATGTCCGGGGGGAATTTCAAAATGGTCTGCGATTTTGGTCGACTACAGTGCAGCACCTTAGCGAAACACACCGGGCACTCGAACCGAGCCGTAAGTTCTGGGGCTGGTCTGGGAACCCCGGTGGACAGGGGTAGGGAGCCAGCAGGGGACGGAGCGACCGAACCTGACCCTGTCAGGATAGCCTCGACACCTACGGCCCCGTGCTTCCCCCCCACCTGCCTTACCGTGCAGGTGGGGGGGGAGCACAGTAAGGCAGGGGGATCCACTATATAGTCCCCGCTGTATGTGGACACAGTAAGCTTGTATGAGCTATGAGATCATAACATTTTAAATAGGGCGTGCACGAGGAGAAATGGGCTTGTGCATGCTCTTGCACACGCATTTCTTTTTAAAGTGGACAAGGCGGTTCTTTAAAAAAATACCACAATACCTTTGGGTAACAAATTTGTTAGTTGTATGTGTTTAGATGAGGAGAAGGAATTGTACTGCACAGTAATCTGAATATGCACATTAATGATATAAAAATGAAATAAGGATTTTATAGAAAATATGGTTCCCAGAAAGATTGAAATGTAGAGAAATAGCTCCTGAGGTAAATATGTTGTTTTGTTTTGTGAGCATACTTTAAGATGTGTTTAATCAGAGTCTAATCAAAAACCAGATTAGAAGTAAATAAAGGTACGATTGATAAAAAAGATTTTCTAACATTCTTAGCTTTTCTACATGTTGTTTGATTTATTTTAATCTTTGTAAAATTAACAAATCATGTTCCCTGGTAATGTGAGGTGTATACCTCTACAATTAAACTAAAAACGTTTTGAATCCAATTTAAAGTGGTTTGTATGTGATACACTGAAAAGAATAATGCTACCACATTTGACATTTACTTAATCATATATAGTTACTTTAACACAATTGTTTTATGTCCTACCCTGCTAACATGAAACAATTGTGTTAAAGTAACTAAATATTAGTTTATAAGTAAATGTCAAAAACGGTATGCATTATTTTTTTTCGGTGTAGAGTATACCTTCTTTGAACCATGATTGCATGTCGTTATTTATAAAACACATTTTCACAGGTTCAGAGCTTGATCTTCGTATTAATTCCCTAATATCAATAGTCACTTTTTAAATCTATGGCTGTGGAATGTGTTTGATGAAGAAAAGCAAAACATCTTTATTGAAAGTGTTTCAGATGATCTTTGCCAAACTTTTCTCTATTCATTGACTCCATGAAATTCTATCCTTAGATCATCCTGGATGAATCCAAAGAGCGATCTGTTTAATTTTTTTGTGAAATGATGCATCATGTTTGTTATTAGCAGCTACTTTCTATCCAGTTAAAGTTTCTTCTTTTTCTCTGGATAGGAAGCAAAAGACCTCAAGCATATTTTCTCAGGATTCGTACAGTTTTGTTGGTGTGTTTTACATGGCCCTTGCCTGAGGCATTAGGTAGTCCTATCCTGCAGGGATTTTAGCCTTTTATTTTTATCTTCTGTGAAATAAGTGGAAGAACTTTTGGGAAAATAAACAGATGAATTGTTGATTTTGCATGTTTAATTTCAGCCTGTGGTTGACCGCTGCTAAAGAAGATCATTACAATGATGAACCATTTGTTTTTGTTTTTTTCACTAATTTTTAAATAAAAGATAAAACTGTTAAAAAAAGGATAAAACTTTTGCTTTTCATCAACACATCTACTACTAAACTTTAATAATTAGTGAGTTTACCTGACATAAAAGTTGTTACGTGGCTAATGATCAAAAATTTCTAAATATTGATCGAAAGAACGATAAAGTTCTTTCAACGAAAAATTAGGAACATATTTTAACATGAAACACATATTCAGACTTGGAATATAATAAAAATCTTTTTTTAATACTTTTGCCTCTCACTTTTTTAGACTGCATAAGAACCCATCTGTTTAGCTTCAGAGTGATGTTGCTTTGAAATGATTTCCCATTTCCTCTGGGCAGTTTTGTTGGAGCAATAACTCTGGGCTAAATGGTTTTCTTAACCCATCCATCACAAAATGGTTTAAGTCAGGCAGTGGGAATCCCACTCACCACGCATTAGATACACTTGTTTTCAGGATATTGCAGTTAAATTGTGCTAAAAACAATATTGAAGCGAAATCTTATTTCTGGAATATTGTACTAGAAAAGTTGGATCATTATATTAGAATAAATGGAAAAACAAACACAGATTTATATACAGTGGCTTACAAAACTAATTATGCTTTTGATTCCACACAGGTAGACTCTAGCAGTGGTTTCCCACTGAATACAAGGGAGGCTAAACCTCTCCTGTAAATTTGGTTAAATTATTGGTAAAATATGAATTTGTCAAACTTTATAAATGTAGTAATTAAACTATATCAAATATAGGCTAAAATGCACCTGATTTCATTAGGAATTTGCACAAAAATCAGCTATTGAGATTGTTTTTGAAAACAACCTTCCCTCCGCTGTGGAGCAGCAGGCCGCTGCAAGTGAGTATCTTGGAGAAATCCCTGTTGAGGTTTGAGCTTTAGTCTATTGAAGTAAGTAGCGAGAAAGTAGAGCCCTGATTGGATAACAAAATACGTCACTTCCAGTGAGGCTAAACCTCTTAGGAGATCTATGGAGCAGTCTATAAGGTCAAGAGCCAACCTAAGATTGTTTCCTATGGATTAATCCTTAATAAATCCTGGTTCGGGTTTCACACACTGTCTGTTACAAATCACTTTTAAATCAATTTAAAAAAAAAAGGGGGTTGAATAATATGTTATTTACATTCATTAAAGTTATTTGCCTCGGAATGTTGATATGTCTTTTATCACTTCCTGGTTTGGTGACTAATCTAATGAATCCGTGTTTCATGGTTGGCATTAAATAATCTTTTTCTATACATTCTTTTAAGACTTTATATGATATTTATTTTAAGTCTTTCCAGAAAAAAACATATGTACAGTGGAAGTCAAACCATCTGGACCATGGGTTTTTTGCCTCTTGACCTTTGTTTTACAGTAACATCTAATTCTTCAATTTGTGTTTCAGAGTCTCATAAAGATATTTAATGTCGAGTCAATTCTACAAATGTTTTTTTTTGATGCATTCCAAAAAAAATATTTTTATCAAAGATATTAAATCTGCGATGAGAGCAGACTTAAGTGAGCTCTCTGGTTTCTCTGCTTGGGATCACAAGGAGACATTAAAGCTGAGGAAGTCTGAGAATTATATTTCAGCTTGTTAAGCTCTTTTCTGAAACTTGAAAGAAGACTAAATGAAAACTTTAGTACATCTTTTTGGTCCAGAGAAAGAATGGAGAAACAGAAGAAATAAACCTTATTCACCCATATCTCAAAGTTGTCTAATAGAAGTACTTGAAACATTTTGGAAGTCTCATTTCAGATTTTCCCCTCCTCTGAGTGCTTAAGGATTTTTGACTGACAGCGGCAAAATAGTAAGGAAGTTTTCCTCCTGAGCCGAGGGGGAAAATTGATCATTCAGTCAGAACAGTCATCTTGTGCTGAACTCTTGCTGTGGTTTCTGGAGTTTATCTTTTCAGAGCGCATCACAACAGCTATTTTCACCTGTTGGAATAATGTGTTTTATGTGTTTCCACATTTGTAAATGCAATACGTGACGTTTGGGTTTAATTTAACAACTCTGAGCCTCCCCTGTTTTAGAGAGCAGCAGCCAGCACTGGACTCTAATCATTAGGAACCATTAGACAACTTCTGAAGTTAATTGGTTACAATTAGACAAAATGGGGGCTGAATTCTTTTGCACACCTCACCTTTCAGTATTTTGTATGTATCTATATTATAGTTATCTATATTTATAGTATAATTTAATTTCCATTTAGGAAATATTAAGTATTTTTGTATTGAATTTGAGTTTCTAAAAATGAGTGTAAAATGATAAAAAGTGGAAAAATTCACCTTTTGAAAGCTAGATAGTAAGAGACGGACAGACCCAGACAGACAGACACATTTTACTCTACTCGTGTACATTTTTATAAGAAATGCCAGTTTACACATAGAAAATAAATGTCATTTTCTGCCAGGAAAGAGACAATCATTTGTTAGTGCAGACTAAAAACAACTAATTCTTCACCAGTGGTTTTGTTTTCAACGCTAAAGATTATAGTATTAAATAAATCCACAATAGTCCCCAGTGCAAAGCAATCATGAAAAAAAAAAGTGGCTGTCTGGTGCATTGTTAATGGTAAACCAGTCAGACTGAGGAAGTACTCTTTCGAAGCCATCTGGCATTTATTCATTATTTGACATCACTGCCAAAAAGGCCCTTTTCTTGGTGCATTTAAATTATCCTCTTTCAGTCTGGACAGCATTTGTCTTGTCTTTTTTTATTTAAGGAAACTGTAGGAAACTTTTTACTTTTTGTTTAAAAGTCAATTTGTTTGCACACATATTTAAATATATATAAATATCCCTAACTGTGTGTGTGTCATGTTGGTTGATATCTTAGAATCTTTGGGGTTTCCATTCATTACAATGACAGTTACAGTGACAGAGACTGTATTTTTTGCTGTATCATGTACCCTGTGCTTTATACTGGAGGAAGTGTCAATGGGGGGAGTGCTAAGGCTTAACAAACCTCTCCATATCTGTGTATGTGAGCAGCTTGGTCCCTACAGATAAGACTGTGCACCTATTTATTGTATTTATTGCTGAGGTGCACATCCTTTTTCCATACAGAGAATTACAGATTTCATATAGCCCCTCAGGGGGCAATGATGTGCTGGTTTACTCATAGTCTACTCAAAAGAGGAAGGAAAAAAGTAAAAAAAAAAAAAAAAAAGGAGTAAAAAAAAGGATAAAGTGATTTTTAATTGTATATTCAGAGTAGTTTTGTATCCTTGTCACAGAGATAAATTATCCACTCTGGGAAAACAGCCCATCTTTCTCACAGCATTTATTGAAAACCATCTTTGCTGTTGTTTTTCTTCTGCTTATGATAAAACCATTTGCTATTTTTATCTGAGTTTTGGTCGGCATCACTTTCTGACTAGGACTACTATATTCTTGACATTGTCAACATGTTAAGCCAAAGCTGTCACAAAAATCTGGATCACGTGTCTGCAGAGATTTCTATTGCAACCTAGTGGGTGGGTACGGAGGCTCTTATGCCAAAGGCTTTGCTGTTAAGGGGACAATAGAGTGAACACTTCGGTTGCAGGAGCAAGACATGGCTGTCTATATCTGGTCAGATCTATATTTTGCACCTTTAGGTTGTCCTGTAAAATTCACATTGATGGAACATCATATATAGGAAAAAACAACACTACAAGGTCTTCAGTGTTCTTAGGGTATGAGCTAAATGAAAAAATGTCTAAAACGAATTTTAGAAAGTGGTCAGGTAGAGTAGACTGTAGCACATTACATACTGTTTGTTCTGTTTGGATTGGTGCAGACTGAAACCTTTGCCATTACTATAAGGAACTACATGATTTGAACTGCTGTGTAATGAATAGAAATCAACCACACAAATGGACATTTTAACATTCCTTCAATGTTGGTACATCAGGCCTTATTCTTTTAAAATCTGATGCTGTCTGATGAATGATGGGCCAAAGTGTTGATAACTTATGGTGTATTGGCAAAGAAAGGTAAGTAAAAGGAAGCAGACCAACTGTTCATAGAAATATAATTCAAACTTTTAAAATTGAATACATTTATTTGTACGACTTGAAATGCCTTACCTGTAGAACAGTCCTCTCCATAGAAGCCATCGTCACAGACACACTGGCCATCCACACACTGCCCATTGCCCTCACAGTCATTAGGGCACTTTGGGATGCTGCAGTCCTCACCCGTAAAATGAGGGAAACAGACACATTTTCCATCCACACACTGCCCCTTATCATTACAGTCGCCTGGACACGTCAGCTGGCTGCAGTCTTCTCCTGTGTAGCCTTCATAACACACACATCTCCCATCTACACATCGGCCGTTGTCGCTGCACTCGTCAGGGCAGGACGACACAGAGCAATCAGGACCTTCCCATCCTGGGTTACATAGGCAGCTGCAGGTGTCGTGTTGGTAGGTACCATGATCACTGCAGCTTGTGTCTACACCTTAAAAGAAAAACATGAGGAAAAACTGACTAGCTTTGAATCATCATTTAGATTGCCCAGGCTGAACATTTTAGTGAGAGGTTATTCTCCATCTTTTTCCCTGTTGAACTCAAGTAACCATTGACTTTGGGTGTAATAGCTTACTGTCGATTTCAGGTGCTTAAATGCATTGGTTTTGACAGCTTACCTGCAGCACCTCCTCTTCCACAGCATCCCTGAGTGCACTGGGTCTTTAGGTAGTTAACTTCTTCTTCCAGTCCATTGACTCTGTACAACAGCTCCTTGAAGCTTTCTGACTCCTCACAGTTACACTTGGATGTTTGCAGCCTAATATTGTGTTTGAAGATTATGTCATTCTCTCCATTGGATGTGGTATCTTGTTGCAGACCTACAAAAAATAAACTCTTTCAGTTAACAGGTTCTGCTGCTAATAAAAAAAAATAATCTTTCTACCTTAAACAAAGAAATTCCTTTTATATATTACTCTCTGGTGTCTATCTACGGTATACTCATTTCTTGCTCCCCCTGCTTATCCTTTAATGTTTGTCTTCTCTGTCTGACCTGTCTCTTGGACTGGCAGACGCTCTACGGTGCAACTGGAGCTTCCTGGGATGTCAATCTTGTAGACGTGGCTGAAGGTGAGTCCCCGTTCTGTGCCTGAGAGATCTGGCTGGTTCTCTGTGCAGTGCACATTGCGTGACAAAGTGCAAAGTATGGACAGCAGGCACAGGGCCCTCCATATGAGTCCAACGCTCATTGCTGCAAGAAAAAAATGCATATTTGTTTTTTTCTTCTTCTTTAGTAAGCTTTTTTGGCACATATTAGGCACCTAGTGCACATAAATGATGTATGAAATATCTTACAGGCCTAAATGTAAAATGTGTTACAACTTGAAAATATTTTAATCAACACTGGATTTGTCTGTCTTGATTAAAAAATGTCTTATGCATGGTTTTCAATTACATGTTTATTATTTTACTGTAAAACTAATGGTTCAATCAGTGGTGCTGTTGGATCTAAGAAACATTTGAAAAATCTCAATTAATTTTACATGCAATCACACTACTTTGTTTATGCCACCCTCAAACACCCCTTTCCTTCCTTGCCATCCTCCCACAGTGCTACCTCTGTGTGTAACACTTCTGCATAAGTAAGTGTCTGCACCTCCACAACTGGACTAAGCATTGTATGTTTCATACCATGATTTTCCACAAATTTACTTAGTACTAATTAAATACATAAATATTAAGCATATCTAACAATACACCCTAAAAATGTAATTGCTGATTTATGAGTTTGGACTCATCTGCATGTACCACCATGGAATACCACCAACCGCCAACAAGAAAATAACTAAACTAACACAGCATAAATAGTCAAAAGGAAGACAATTATCCCCTCTAAAGTGACTTTAGCAGACTTTTAACTACCTTTACTGACAGGAGTTGGATCCATTGGTCTTTAGTGTTAGTGTATTTATTTTCTAGAGCTTATGTCTTTGGAATAAGCTACTGAATGTGGAACAGCTCACTGAAACTAGAGATGTTTGTATTTGTGCTTCACTGGACCAGAACCCTAAATCTTGGGATTGACAAAAATTATTTTTCTTCTACTCAGTGTTTAAAGTTTAGATGAGGACAGAACCTTATTCAAACGATTCATGAGTTTCAATATACTGAGTGAGGCAAACGTCTGTATATTTAATCTCAGAAAAACCCGAACCATGAGGTCATTGTGCATTTTGTGTTTTATTAAATGCTGGTTTACCCACTCCAAATTTAAAAGTAAAAGAGAGCCACTTAACTTTACCAGAGGTTTTTGGGGTCTGAACTATGACATTTGCTAATTCAGGCATTTCAAAGCAACAGTAAGGGCAGAAGCTCATCTGAACGCCCTGATGCCAGTGCATCTAATGACAGTGATGTCATGTTAACATAAAACCTGGTAGTGGCTTCCCCCAAAAATGAAATAACATGCTTTAAATATAGTGTACGTCTCAAAAAACGTAGGAAGGTCATTTTGGGTTTTAGCCTGTATTTAAACTTGTAAAAAAAAAAAGAAAATTGTTATAAAGTGATGGAGACTTTTGAACCAACTGTGCTGAGATTGTGTGGTCCAGAAGAAACATAAATCTAACAGATGTTGGATTAGAGGTAAGTAATGTGAGATGGTTGTCAATTCGAGAATTCAAATCCAAAAACTGTAGCCAAATTAGAAATACTTCAAAAGAAAAGCATTTTGTCATTTTATACATATATGTGTAGTTATAGTTTTCTTTTCTTTTTTAAAGGTTTGAGAAGAACACTTCTCATTCAACAAACCGTGGTTTTAATATAACGCGTACTGAGATGAAGATGGGAAAGCTGAGACATGCTAAGTTATGAGTCTAACATTATTTAATATCTTACAAGCATTCCATACAACAAAATAACACCCAAATTTTATTCACCTTGACATCATTGCATGATACCGAAAATACTGATTCTGAAACCGGTATTTTCATGCTTTTACTTCAGTAAAAAGCTTAAGTTGATACTTCATATTCTATATGAAGCCAATGTTTGTAAAGAGTATAAATGTCAACAGATACTGAATGAATTATTGATATTTTGACAGTATTAATGTATAAAAAAATTATCATCATTTAAACATTGTAAATTACAAAATAAGACTCTTTTGTTTGATGATTACCTGATTCATTCAAAAAATGTGGAGTTTCAGAATTAACACATACAGTAAGAACATTTGTTTATCAGTCGGTAAGGTTTAGATATCAGTGCTTTTTATCAGAACGTTTGACAAAAGATTACAACAAAATACAGATTTCTTTTAAATTAGAACTCTAGAAAACAAAATACCATATTTTGGCAACAAATTCATTGTTCCCTTTGTAAAATGAAGTGGGAGTAGTATTACAATTTAAATGTGCACTGCTTAATATGAGTCAGGGTGGTTAAATGCCGCTCATTGTCCAATCAAATCTGACATCAATAAATAATCTGTTCTTACAAAGACTATAACAAAAAATCAAGTCGCAGTTGCATAAAGTGTTTATCATGACGTAAAGGGGTTCAGAATATTTTCACACAGTTGCTAGATTTATTAGATGAACTCCAATGGACTGGGAACATAAACATTTCAAACATGTTTGGTTTGTGAAATATTCCAAACCCAAAGGGTCTGAGACTGGGAAACTCAACAGGGAAATGTGAGGCTTTTTGTCAGGACAGAGCTCACTTTGACTGTTTTTCAACCTGGCTTTCAAGCTAACCAAAGTAAAATTCAACATGTCCAAAAATGCCCTTTTCTTTCCTGAAAGTATTTCCTCTATTTCTATAAACAATGTGTGGTTATGGATGTGTAAAATCTTTGTTGAAAACATGTGTTTTTTTTATATGGGCAGAAGAGGGACTGATTACATGTGGGTACAGCATGTGGATTCAGGCATTTAAAGGTTGAAGGAAAAGATGTGGGAAAATCTGATGCTAACGTGTTTAATCACCTGGAGCCCTAACAGTCTGGACTGAACGCTACACTGACATAAAAAAAGAGGAAGAATTTATCATAAAGCAATTCAAGAAAAGAAAATTTGGTTTTATTTGCCTCTGTAAAAAAATGTTCTGTTACATTCTTTTTTTAATTCATTTTACATTATTTTACATATCAAAAAAGAGCCAAGTTGATAATATGTAGACCTGTCTTGGAATGTAATCCAGCTGCTAGTCTTATGGGCTTTGACTACCAGCGTTCCACGTGTAGAAACAATTATCTTTAAAAACCTTTGTGTATTCTTCTTTGCACAAGAGCTTAAGATCAGTAAAATTGGAACATAGTTCTTGAAGCCTTGGAGCATGTTCTTTTATTTATTTATTTTTTAGTTTATTTTAGGTCTGGGCTTTGACTAGGACACTGGAGCATATAACTTTGTTTAGGGGGTATTTTTTTAGGACTTCTTTCCTGCTGAAAAGTAAACCTCTCCCCCATCTTCAAGCATTTTTGAGAGGTTTAACCCATCTTTTTATCAAGGTAAAAATACCTTCACAGTAATATTTACAATGGCCAACTTTCACAGTGCTGATGGTGTGTTCAAGATTATGTGAAATTCTAGTCTAAAATTTGGATTTAATGTAGCTGCAATCAGATTGCAGTTTATCAGAGTAAAGGAAGTGTATTTAAATGAAGACCACAGTTTTAAATAACTAGTTGTAAAAAAAAAAAAAAGGATATTACTTAAGATGGTTGTTTGATCAAGGCAAATTGTAAAACAGTTAAAGTGGAATAAGTATTTTATGCAAGTCAATGTTATCAAAACATAGGGACAAGAAGGTAATAACAGAACATAGTCTGTGTACACTGAAACTATTCTCTTTATACTGTAGTAATACATTTATATTTGGGCTAATATACAAATAATGTTCATCCTTTCCTCTCATTTCCTTTCCCCCCATGTCCTATCTTACCCTATCCAATCTTGTCCAATCCCATCCCATCCTATCCTATCCTATCCTGTCCTATCCTATCCTATCCTATCCTGTCCTGTCCTGTCCCGTCCCGTCCCGTCCCGTCCCGTCCCGTCCCGTCCCGTCCCGTCCCGTCCCGTCCCATCCCATCCTATCCTATCCTATCCTATG
>NW_015150536.1:451129-463065 GCF_000732505.1 Cyprinodon variegatus
ATCCTATCCTATCCTATCCTATCCTATCCTAATCTATCCCATCCCATCCACAGCTTGCGTACATAGCCTGGAAAGTAAAATTATAAAATGCAGCTGAGAGTAATTATCGTCTGTGAGTAGAGCTTACATCTTCTTGATCCTGTCTGCCTTCTGTTACCGCACAGACCACTAGGAAAACTCGACAGGGACCTTATTTTAACTATTGTAATTACTTCCTCAACAGTACTAGCAATAAAACAAAGTAGTCTACTAATACAGCCCATGAGACTGGAGATACATGTTTCTAAAAAAAAGTGTACTTCCAATGGTTTTGCTGTCTAAAGGAAGGTTTAAATCCATAGATAGAAATAGAAATTATCCTCCTCTTAAAAGTTTTGATGTTTCCATGACAACACTTTTTTCAAGCAATCTGCTCAGGGTTGCTAGTTTTTCTCTCTGTATGTCCTTCTCTCTTGGCCTTCTCCTCCTCGCCACCAATCTGCACAGCTGAGGGCCAACATCTGCAGCTCATTTTAAGAGCACTCTCTGTTTCCCCTGAGCCAGCACAGTAGCATTAAATAGTAAATCTTCTGGTTCAGCAGCCAGTTAAGGTTACCTACCTCCACAGCAAAAAAAAGGTTATTTTATTTACAGTACTTAAGCTTTTATCATGAAGACATAAAGATGCTGACAGCTTTGTTAGGGTACAGAACATGATTGTGTACAAAGATCTGAGATATATATATATATATATATATATATATATATATATATATATATATATATATATATGTATATATATATATATATATATATATATATATCAAATCTTTGTACACATTTCATAATCTGGAATATATATTTCATAATCTGGAAATATAGATGATCTGGAAACATAATAAGTATTTTCCCTTCAAAAGGATGAGTAGATATTGTACACTTAAAATTTTAAAATTTGGGTTTTTATTTTTCTAATTTTAATGTAAATAGTTTTATTCCAATGGCAAAATGTCTTATTTAAAAGTTGAAGTCAAAGAAAAATGCAGTTATTGCAATAAAATTGTGCATATTTTTCAATTTTGATGATGATTTTTGTTTGCTATTAACCACAACTAAAAGCTGCTCTGTCTGCTTTGATTGGAAATTAACCCTCTTACATTATGTAACTCTCTTATAGAAATCAAAATACCTTCAGTTTCCTTTTATGTTTTTTTTTTTTAATCAATGCTTGAGTTTTTTTTACTGAAAATAATAATTTACAAAGATTAGTAAATAACCAACTAAAAAAAAAACCTTAGTTCCTACAACTTGTTAAAATATCCTTTAAATTTAGATTTTAATAGCCTACCTCATTCAAATCTCTGAGGCAGTCTAAACTGTTATTGTATTAGAAACAATAGGTTAAGCAAAAGGTTGGGACTGCTGAGAATATGACTCTTTTGAAAGTACAGCTTAAAAGTAGGATCAATCAGACGATACACAGCCAAAACCCGATCACAGAGATGCAGTTAAAAAATGTGACTGAACTGATCCAAATGAGGAAATTGATCTTTTGAAATTTTACAACATATATCCCATTTTGTCAAACGTGAACATTTATAAAAAAAATAGTACAAACAATTAATCTAACACAAAGTTTAAAAGTTGTTGAAATTGCTAGTTTTAAACGTTTAAAAAATGCAATAAATTACTATATTGAAACGCTGCGGTCTTACCCTTATAGATGAAGTTTCCCCTCCTGTCTTCTTTTTGCTTCTTTTCTCTTAAAATCTGAATGTCACTCTCCAAATCTCTGCCTCTGCCACCTGTTGTCAGGTCAGAGCTACTGACTCAAAGATTCTCCACAATCCCTGTGGCTTTTTCTGTCTCTCTCTCTTTCTGTCCTTACTTAAATGTTAATTTTTCCCCAAATGCCTCTGGGCCAATGGGTAGTCAGTCTGGGAGTGTCTCTACTCCTCTAAGCGAATGAATAAGGAAGATGAAGGACTTCAGCAGGGGGATGGAAAATTCACCTCTTATTTATTTTTCTGGGAATGACTACTCTTGACCTGTGTTTCATTGTAGTGAACAGCAACAACAAAAAAGAAAAAAATCAAGAGGAGACTTACTCTCTATCATAGTAAATTAATACTGTACTAGTTGAAAGCAGTGAGGTTGAAGTGAGATAAACCCTGATTTCATTCATGATAAAATACTCCCCTGGGGAAAAATATTTATCAGCATCAGCTTTCCCTCCTGAAATCACCATCATCACTTAGGTGAAAGCGCTGCTGTTCTCATGAATAAAAAAAAATCTAAATATTTTTAAATAAATATTTTCTCCATGCAAAAAATGTGTCTTTTGTTATTCAAATGGAAATAAACGCTCTCTGAAGACACATCAGGACTAAATGCTTCAAGTTAATAGAAAAAAGCACCAACTTCAAAATCGAACCTCTTTAGAAAAAAGGACAAATGCAAAAAAAAAAAAAAAAAAATGTAAATAAATGTTAGATATATAGGGCTGGGTAAAGATAACAAGTTTTCAATTTTTTGGCACCACTGCTGTAAATACTTTTACACAAAGATGCTTTGAAATTTGAAAGGACAAATAGGAAGCACTGGAATTGATTCAGTGACAATGTATGGGTCATATGCTGAGCCAGGTGTCTTTAGTTTTACCTATGGACCCAGTTGTGACTCATACTGTTTCTTTTTTCTCTTTCTTAAAATATGATAGTGTGTTTGAAATCTGTACCACAGGTCAAATATATGCACACACATCTGTGAGAAAGATCATTCAAAGGCATCATTTTAACTGTAATCAGAATGATATTTTATTTAAACTACACATTTCTTGTGTAGTTTAAAAAAAATATTCTAAAAAAATGTTGCCATTCCAAAAAAGTTAAAAAGCAATCAACTGGACTTTGATTCAAAGTTTGAAGACTTTTCACTTCCTACCCAGGAAGCTTTTTCAATTCAAAATGTCAGAATAAGCATTGAGTTTAAGGCTTTATAGAGTGGACCGAAAACAAAGCCTTGATTTGGCGTAGAAAACATGCATATTGAACCGGACGAAAAGGGTCCGCCCCTTAGGAATGGGGGTTGTTTGGGTTCTTTATTAGCCTGCAATAACAGATACCAGTATATGTCTCTGAACGGGGGGTCGTTAGAGGGAATTGTTTGCTTGGCTGAAAAGGCAAGATGTTCTGGTCCCCTGTAAGGGGGTAGGGGTTGAGACGATAGCGGGAAGGAATCAACCTGAGTCCACCCCCTCTGTTTAAGGTTGTTTTTTCTTTCTTAACACAGATGGCTTCCTTCACACCCCTCTCAAACCACCTGTCTTCTTTGTCCAAAATGTGAAAAGTCTGGTCTTCAAAGGAATGTCCTTTGTCCATATTTCTTACAGTTTATTTTGTATTTTCTGTAAGTATCATGTTGCTGTTGGTTTTAAATGCATTCCTGAAGGATACTGCAAATTTAAAGGACTGCCAGATATTATATAGAGAAAAAAAATATTGTACTCCACCTTGAAAGTAAATGGTATCATTAATAAAGCTTAAGTAATTTTGTTTTCTGACTCACTTAACATAAGATTTTGTTTTATATTTTCTATTCCTCTCATTTTTATGGATTTTTTAGGCAGCCTTATATCAGTTTCCATTATGTCTTTATTAAAAACTTTGTTGCCAATGATCTTGTAAGTGGGAGATCTTTACTTAAATGCAAACATTTGCTCTTACATTAAATCATTGTCTTCATAGAACATCCTGAGCTGTTCTGTCTGATCTTTAATTATACTCACCAAACCCATATCTGTTATAGAAATATTCTTGCTGGCTAGACTTACCATAAACAGCTATTTTATCTGTAATGACACTGTAATGTAGTACAAATTCTACAAGGTATGTCTTTTAAAGATTTGAAGAACTTATAATTTTATTAAAAGCATGACCAGACAACAGTCAGATAAATAGACCATGGATGTTGGGTACTGTGTTATGATAACAAAGTCTTGTTTGTTTAGTTGTTTTTTATGAATTTGTCCTTTATACATTGTTTGGGTGCAAAACCACAAGTTTTCTCTGTACGATGTAGAGAAGGCTATGTTTTCAATTTATTCCATTTAAACAATGCCTTACTAATTCCATCCATATTTACTTTGATCTTTTTAATTTTCCCATTTTTAAGCTGTGATCTTTCACATAGGGTTGGACTTAGCAGTAGCCAGGGGCTTTTCTTTGATTTGTTTTTAAATAATTTGATTTTTTTGAAAGCAAAGCACAAAAACAAGAAATGTATGCTTAATTTTGCTGTGACTTGTTTCAATTTGTTTGATTCTCGTGTAGATATATAACGCTCCACCCTGCAGGGGTTGTTGAGTCCATTTTTATGAATGTTTATATGGATGAAAACATTTTATGAAACTGATGCTGTGTTAAAGAGCAAATGTTCTACAACAGACAAAGAGAAAGATGATTTCTAAACAAATATTTTCATATACGCAAGGAATGAAAATAATATTATAGTTTCCATGAGTATAACACATTTTTGCAAGTCAACCAAACTGGCTTCTCCAAGGATGCTGGGATACCTGCTACAAGGTATCCCAGCATGTATGGGGCTCAAGCTGAGCTCACTGTTGTCAAAATGTATGGAATTCGTGTTAAACATCATCAGCAAAAAATATATATTTTTTTTTTATTTCTTTGTAGAGTTGAAGATAGTAAGACTCCTTTTTTAATCTCAAGAAATGAGTGTACTTTCCCTTTAATTACAATTTGGGTCTATAATTTGAGTACATTTGAAAAGAAAAAGATGTTAAATGTCAATTAGCACTCACTTGTAATTACTGATTGTTTTAGCCTTAATTCATTAGATGCAGCAATACATAACTTCTGTTTATAGAAAAATACATTATAGCAGATGTCAATCTGATTTCATCAGTTTCATCTGCTTATCACCATTTTAATCTTTCCTTTAAAGGAATAAGTGCTGCAGTGGGTAGTGCTGCTGCCTTCGAGCAAGAATGTTCCGGGTTTGATTCCTTGCCCTGGGTCTACGGCTTCCTCCCACAGTCCAAGAACATAACTGCTAGGTTAATTGGCTTCTCTAAATTCTCCTTAGGTGTGAGTGTTTGCATAAATGGTTGTGTGTGCTGTTTGTCTCTGTGTTACCCGTCATGACCCCAGCAGGGATAAGCATGACAGAAAATTGATAGATGTAATAGTGCTTATGGTTGGCAAGTTGCAGGTTCTTTAATATCTTACATTTGCTAAATATTTGTATTTGTTCTAAACAAATACTCCACATTGAACAATGGAGCACAACTGACATACAATTTTACTGCTTAAAAGTGAGCATACTATACTTTATACCAGCATTATATTTACTAATTTACTGATATTTCTATAATAAAATTTTAACATTGTATTCTACATACTGTATACTGTAATCTTATACTGTATCCGGTTGTTTTAGTTTGTTCCCTTTCTTTAACATGACAGAAAGGTTTGTATAAGTAGAATAAAACGACTGTTGGAACAATTGAACTTGCAGAAAAGGGAATGTGTAGGTGCACATTTAGATATATTCATAGACTTACTGTCAAAGAACTTCTGTGTGGTAGAAAACCTATTTACAGTGCTCTGTGGAACAATAAGAAACTATGTCATGCAAGTCTCTGTGTCTAGAGAAACACATGGATATTTCCTATTGTGTGTGTTGGTTTCATCCCATGCTGAGAAATCGTACCCCACACAGATGTTACAGAACTCTTCTCAGCAGGGTGACCCTTATATTATGTTTTCTTTAAAGTTATGCATGTCTGCGTGCAGCTTCCTTTCCCTCCTGGGCAGAAGACAAACTTTCAGATGTTATTAGAAGGGCCCACACACACCTTTTGATTTACTTTCCTTATTCATTCCTGCTTCTTTGGGGTTGGGGGTGCAGTTTGTAGAAAAAAAAAAGCTTTTATTTCTTTTTTTTAACAAAATCAAATTGCAAAGCAGGACACATAAAGGTCAGGATTGTTGCTGAATACCTTCTGGCTAATCTCATTGATTTAGCGTGCATAAAATAAGCAGGTGTTGATTGAATGTATTTGCATCTGTCAGTTTATGTTATTATTTGCTGGACTGAAATACCTATTAGAAGATAGAAAGAGTGACTTTTATTTTTAAAATACCTTAGGGCATTTCATGATTAAAAACAGAGTCTGTTTTTTTACTGGGCTTTAGTTTGTTTTAAACAGGACTATGAAAACTTTTTGCCAAATAAAATAAACAAAGAAATAACAAAAATTAAAAGGCCATCAGATCCACTGGTACTTCATACACGACTAGACCAAGGGACGGCTGCTGCAGACGGGCTAATATTACCCTGGCTGCGGTTAGCCTTCAAGGTCCTCTGGTTGCCATGGTCCTCAGTATCTCTGTTGACAACTTCTTCAATTATGCACTAACTCAGTAAATGGACCATAGCGTTAAGCTTGAAATGATAATGTTCTCACCTCAAATGATCTTAAAACATAGTTTTGTTGAACAAAAGCAGTAAAAAGAGTGACATTTTATCTTAACACTCTGATTTCCATCAGCACTCCCTAGGAACCTAGCTGCTGCTGCAGTGCATTCTGGGACAGTGGTCAGTCTGAAGTTATCTGCTCTGATTAATGCTCTGGAAAGGATGATAACCACATTCGGGGATTTTATCCATTCTCTGTCTTATGTTCTTGGCAATGGGAACACTGCTGGTGCTGAGGCTGATGGCGTGTTAGAAAATCTATCAGAATATGCAATTATGTATTTTAAACAGCCTTTGACTTCTTCTTTAGTTTCTTTAATGTTGTAAAAGGCAGTTAGATCAGTATAGAGGATAGGCTGAATGCCTGGTTGCTGAGTCTACCAGGTTAAGAAGCAGCTGTCAAGGTTGGCGGATGTAGTTATGGACTGAAATGCAGAGTAGAAGAAGGCAGTGATGATTGATTGCAACATTTAATGAAAAAGTTAAAATATAAATTTAAAAACCCAAAAACAGGAGACGCTAGGGATGTATAAACCAAAAGAATAACAAGGATCAAGTCAAGAGGAACTAAACAGGAGGTATAAATACAAATATATATGGGAGACAGAAACAATGGGAGGACTAATTAACTGATAAGGAGCAGGTGTAGACAGAAGTAACTAGAAGGAGCTAAGAGGAAAGGAAAGGGCACTAGGGAACAGCAAAACTAAAAATACAAAAATGATGTAAATCTAGAGAACACAGAACAACACAAAGCATACTTGAGAACCCAAAAAGTTAAAACTTAACAGAAACAAAAGATCCAGAAAGCAAGATCATAACAACAACAAAGAATGCTTGGAGTCGGAAGTGTGGCTTTAGAGCCGCTTGTCCAGCATAGCCAAGAGCTGACTTAGAAACATAACTGTTTTCACCTAAAAATATAAATCCTTCAAACAACTGGATGGAAAATCTAAAGCTGTGAGTATATGTGTACACACCAAAGTAGGAGAAGTTATTTATTTATTTTTTGTTTGTTTGTTTACAGAAGGCTATTCAGTTTAATTAAATTTCTATAGTGCCAATTCACAACACATGTCAAAGTAAGGAACTTTACAGAGAAAATTTAAACAGTCAGTCAGATTAGTTCAAAGATAGGTTTTTTTTAGGTATAACCAGCTGATTGCATCAACTCATTGACTATTCAGTACAATTTACCTTAAAATTACTTTATTAATGTCCAAAGAAAATACATGTTGTAAATGTTAGAAAAATAATGTTGATAACTAGCAATACTATGCTCTGAATCAACACTATATAGGCTAAAATAAATGTTGAGGCCTCCCCCTGAGTCTTCTGAATTTTCTGAATGATGATGATAAGAATCATGTTAAATGCACTGGAGAAATCAAGGAATGTGATCATCAGTCTTGTCTGGTCATGTCTAAAAAAGACTGGCTTTGTTGAAGGAGTTAAATTATGGCATCTTAAAACCAAAGGGGGTCACAAAGCAGGTCTCTCCTTCTGCTTCTTCACCTTACTTCTCGACAGTATTGGGAAATAGTTTCCTTTTTGTTTCTCTACAAATCATATTGTGGTCAACTTAAATAGATAATATTTGTGTAGATACCAGTAGTTCAAAATGGGGCTAATTAATATTCGACTAAACACAGACAGCTCCATAGAAAGAACACATCATCCAGAACAAAATAAACATGTTAGTTCAGCCGCTGAAAACAAAAAGCAATGAGGTAGATCAAAGATTTAATTAAAGCATAAAACTAATTTACAATCACTAATTTCTGACTCACTGACAGTTGCTGTATTATTTTGAGATTGTGAATTGTGTTTATGTATACCTGAATAGAAAAGTTCAATTTGAAATCTGAATGTAATTATAACCTTTGCAAAGAGAGAAGAGTTTGATAAACAATTGAACTAATTTGATCTGTCACAATTTCGAGTTTGATGTTAAAAAAAGATTTGATGTAGTTAAGCTACTTTTGTTATATTAATAAGGCTTAGCTTGCGAAATTTCTGTGACACTTCAATGTACTGAAGCTGAAGTAGAATGACTTGAAGCTTAACTCAGTAGATTTTCAAGGTAGTTGCCCAACGCTGCTTCTAAAGATAGACAGGTTGAAGGCAGTGGCAGCTGGCCAATAGGGGGCGCTAGGGAGCTGGCTCACTCACCCACTGACCTTGATTAAGACAGAAAAGACAAATAAAAACTAAATTATAAAATGAAAATATTTCAAATATATTAATATATTTTTTAGATGTGCAAGATAAATATTTGATCTTTAATGATGAGTAGCTGTTTCGTTCGTCGGGGGACTGGTGACGCATTTTGGTCATTTGGGGCCTTGGGATGCAAAAATATTTGTCGATAGACTCTTGTTAAAAGTAGTACATGTGCAGTAGCTCTTCTGCAATAGAAAGGTATAGGAGAGCTCGGGACATAGGAGAGCGGAGCCATGACGTGACAGGAACTGTCTTCACAGTTGTAGTGCGGGTAATTGACAGGTCGAGTCATGGGAGGGAAGTCCCTTAAAGCTAACTCACCAAGAGAAGCTGGAGGGGAAACTGTTTTGACCTGATCAGTTGCACATTAAAATTAATCAGCAGTCTAAAGACACCTGGTTTAGCTATAAGGCTTGGCTAACTGCATGCAGTGAGGCTGACGCTTTATTCTGCTTTCCCTGCCTTTCTACTTTCCCTTTTTTCAAACATCACGATCTGATCCAGCATGGATAATTGCTGTATCAAATTTTTAGGAAAGGAAAAGAAGCATGAACAATCTGGGATTCTGGGATAGAAAACCTGCTATATCTGTTTTAATTATGCTTTGGTGCTCGCTGTGTCCATAAAATTAGCTTAGTGGTTGAATTGTGGAGAATCTAAGCTTTCCAATGATGTCTAACATCTCTATAGTGAAAAAGATTTTACCGGTGGAATTTGATGCCTTCTGAGTTATTACCCCTCTTAACATCCACCGGTTGTCTAAGAGAGGATAATATAGTGTACTTTTTCTAGGTGTTTGTTAATTTGCATAGCTGCTCTTAAATAAACACATTCTAAGAAAATACATAGTTTTTATATATAAACAAAATATAAAGCTGACGAATAGCTTCTAAATTATTAAACTGGTACATAATTTTTTTTAGGTTTGTGACACTATATTGGACCACGCAAAGCACAGATTTGCTTTAACAAAGCCTCAGCAGAGCAAAATTTCTTTTAAAAAAGTAAACCTGTACAGGTCCTTCTCAAAATATTAGCATATTGTGGTAAAGTTAATTATTCCATAATGTAATTATAAAAGTTTATTATTTTCCAGAATGTAATGATGCCAAAATCATCCGTATTAAGACAATAAAAGACCTGAAATGTTTCAGTTAGTGTGCAATGAATCTAAAATATATGAATGTTCAAGTTTTATTATATTATGGAAAATAATGAACTTTACCACAATATGCTAATATTTTGAGAAGGATCTATAGATGAAAATATGTTTTGTTTTTATAAAGTGTTTTTATAATGTTTTTTGTTGTTGGCATTCATGTAAATATACTTCTGTGATAACTTAGTATACATTTGCTTATGTTTTTTTGGTATACTTCTATATTGAATTTATGTCCCCCCTAGAGAAAACTCCACCAGCCGCCAATGATTAAAAGGAGAGGCAAAGTAAGCAGCACCATCTCTTGATTTGGATAAAAGTAGAAGCTCCCATGACTGTGGGAGATAAAATATATTAAGACTGAGCTTTAAAAAAGCTTTGGCTTTACATAAAAGCGCAAAAGCTAAGTTAGATATGCAAAAATAAAGTATAAAAAATCAATGTAAACTCTAAAAAGGTAATTTACATGAATTCTAGAATCAGAATGCTGGTTCTCTCAAAGTAGCTTCTCAATAAAAGCAAATGAAAAAATCTCAAGCAAAACAGGAAATAAATGCAAAGCTACCTCCATTAAAGTGACTGAATACAGCACCCATCACTAAAACATTTAGTCTATACATCAGACTGTCTAAGACTGTTGACCACATTTAAGTAAATACATTTGGTAACTATCAAACATTTATAACCTCTGCCTGTGTATGTGGGCTTAAACGCTCCCTTCAGTGAAGGAAACAAAACCCCTCAATGGTTTCTAATGTAAATATACAAGAAACCTACTTGAAGAATATGGTATATTTAATTTTGGAAAGTTTCAGCGCGGTAGAGAAAAATGAATGATTTTGTCTTTCCTCACAGATTCAAGAACTCTTTTTTTAAAAAGGACGTTTTGAGCAGTAATATGTGATAGTATACCACAAATAGCAACTCTAAGACCATTTCTAGGATCTTGGCTAACACATGAGAAAGATCCCCCATTCAGTTTTAAGTAAATACAATCTTTTGTAATCGTTTACAAATTGAAAACATCCTGTCAGAGGAAGAAAGTCCAGTTGCGAATTCGCCATATTAGAAGTGTTTACAAGTAGCAAACATCTTGGAGCTATTTTTTATTTTTGTTCCAGTGTTAAGTGAAACTTTGTAACTTCAGTGGAAAATACATCAGATTAGAGAAAGCTGTGTAGATAAAACTAAAGTAATTTAGGGGGAAACAAATTAATGCCACATGACTGTTTGGATGAATGTGTTCCCTTCAAGCCTCAGTTGCGTGCTCAGGTTTCTATGATGGTTTCCACATTGAGCACATAAGAACAGCTATTGAACACAAATTTTTATGTACAGAAAATGTTCACAAGTTCCTCTGTGTCTGTAGTTAGCACACCCAACTTGATTTACCCTCTTTATCAGAGTTATAAATGGCGCAGTGAACAAATGAAAGTAAATGTTGTTCTACAGCATGATTGTGCTCAAGTGTTCTACAATTACCGTTAGCTTTCAAGTTAAAGAGAATATAATGGGGCTTCTGTTTTGCAAGGCAGCATGTGGTCGAAAAGCAACTTAAAAGTTCTGACAGCATATAATAACTTGTGGTTTGGACCCAGACCTGTATCTGAAGCACAGCACATCATACAGCCTATGTGAAATGATGGGTCTGGATCAGATGACCGGTAACAGAAAACCAGAATACATTTTTTTTCTGAGATCTTTCAGCAAAGCAAACCAAAGCATGCAGCTATAGCAGTTTGTAATAATAAACAATATGAGATATAATATAGGAGAATTGAGTAAATGTGGGTTTTGAGTATCGTGTTGACTTTTGTCTATTAACAATGATTCATATATATATATATATATATATATATATATATCCATCCATCCATTATCTGACATGCTTGTACTAATTGGGGTCGCGAGGGATGCTGGTGCCTATCTCCAGCTGTCAGTGGGCAAGAGGCGGGGTACACCCTGGACAGGTCGCCAGTCCATCGCAGAGCAACACAGAGAAAAACAGGACATACAACCATTTACGCACACAATCACATCTAAGGAGAATCTAGAGAAGCCAATTAACCTA
>NW_015150536.1:463285-469129 GCF_000732505.1 Cyprinodon variegatus
ATTTTTGAAAGCCAAATAATGTTGGTTGCAGATCAGCTTTACAGGGCAATTCTTTTCCTATATGTAATAATCCTTACACAGACTCATGCAAACATGCATCCCAAAGTCCACTTTATATGCTTCTGAACAGAGGCTTGCCGCAGCATGTCAGTTATACCTCATGAATTTCTAGTTGTGATAGGAGCTGCCCTTTGCGGATGTTAGAACATTGAGCTAGGAGTTGTTTCTTTGTCAGTGTCGATGATGGGATTTAAAGCATCCATATATCCCATAATCTCTGCATGTAACCTCTCTCACTGGGGTTGCTTGTATAGAAGCATTTCATCAGGTCCAAGTTTTCTGCTCTAGTCCATGTATGTCTTGTTCCAGTAGCCCATTTCTCATCGAGTTGCCCTGGTTCCCTAGCAAATGACGCGGACCTTATTAACCCAGGCGATGTCCGAGCCGGTATGACTCTTGTATTTGCGGTTTCACTCATGCTTGAGGTAGGCCATTAGCACTAAGGACCTTGCCTAACGGTCCACCTGGTTGTCCATGCCCTGACCAGGCATGAGCTACTCACATGGAGCCTCACGCTACGCAGTGTACAGGTGGGTCTTTGTGCATGTCAGATAGGACGGTTGCAAACTGGGGCTTTTCATTGATATGGAAGCCTAGACTGATAAATGTGTTCTCTTCATCCTCTGACATGAGAACAGCTGGCTTGGAGCTCATCTGCCTGGCTGTGTGTTTCCTGGATGGGGCCTCTTTTTACAGTTGCCTTTAGTATCTCTGCTTCTGTCTCCTTTAAACCCAGTCGGCATATGGCTCACACTGAGCCTGGTTCTGCTGGAGGTTTATTCCTGTTACAAGGGAGTTTTTACTCTCCACTTTGCCTACAAGCATGCTTAGTGTGAGGGATTGCATCCGAGTCAGTGAGTCGACGCAATCAACTGGCTTTCCTTAGATAGAAAACTTTAAATGAATTTCACAGTATGATCTGGTGAACTGTAAAGTGCCTTGAGATGACTTGTTGTGAATTAGTGCTATATAAATAAACTGAATAAAAATTGAATTTAAGTGGCATATTTGGACAACCGTTGGAAAAGCAAAAAGGACAGAGATAAAATAGATAACATTTAAGACAGATTTGTTCATTTAGTGACATTTAATAATGTTTTTTTATACATTGGCACTAATCATTAAATGTTTATACTATAATTTATGTTAGTTGCAACAAAAAAAATGTGTTAATTAAATATATATCAGACATAGTGTCATAGGAATTTATACTGTATAACAAGCTTCTGCACACATTTCATTGAGCAAAATGTGAATGCTTTAATGTGAACAAAAAGTTATGTCTGAAAGGTGTAATGTCTCATTTCTTCCAGAGCAGGACATATCCGTAATTTTTTCTACTTGTTGGCTGTAGCAGTGTAAATGTGAAGGGGAAATATTACACTGAAGCTGCACCAATGGTAAACCGCCAGGTTTAAAAAAGAAAAAAGAAAACATTAGGAAGAAGGCTGTAATGTTACTGTGAAATGAAGAGAAATGCTATGAATTTGATTTAAGAAGAAAGCTTCCCTAATGATAAACCCAGGTTTACCACTAAATTTTCTCATCATAAAATGAAGAAAATTATAGACAACCATGAGCATGCTCTTCAGAAGACTGCTAAAAAACAACAGAGTAGCTGCATTTCCATTACAAATGCAAAACTATGTGGATACTCCTCTAAATTCAAAAATGCAGTTTTGCAATTGGGGTATTTACAATCAAAAACAAATACAATTGAAATTGTATATGAATATGTTTTTCACCTAATAACAACATGATCTATATCCATGTTTCAGCCACGGATCTAATGGGCGCTATCATCCTCCAACTAATTGCAGTCTTATTCTTCTTTTTATTCTTCTTTTTACGAGACTGTACAGTCCAGTTGCAGGTCACATGATTTCTGTGTTGATAAAGTGTTTTCATTGCAATTTTGCATGGTGTAACAATTCAGATACAATCCAAAAAACACCATATTGAAGCATAAAAAGCTTTTATTAAAAAACCTGAGTTTCTTGCATATGACAGTGTTTCAGTTTATTGAATTTATCATAAACAAGTGATAGGCTATCTATCTCTTCTGGAAAGACTAAAGCTGTGTTGAACAACTGCCCTAATCACTGTAATGACTGTTACAGAGGGCTAGTGTTTAGGGGCCTGTTTGGGATCGGGCCGTCTAGTGGATGAAAAAGTAGTGGACTCGAAATTTCCCACAATGCACCTTGAAAAGTAGTGGGCACTAGACAAGCAGATATATCCCGGAATACTTTGTGAGATCTCCCCGTGCAAAGCATCATGGGATGTGATCATCTGTCCGAACTGTCAATTAACTGAGTTCACTATAAAGTCCACTCTATAGTCCCCGCTCTATATAGTGATTGAGAGATTTAGGGGTTAGGGCGGACATTCGGACACAGCCTTTGTAAAGAACATCAGGAATTAAGCTAATTAGATCCAACAGGTGGAGTAACTTAATAGATAAGTTGGTGTTTAAAGTTATTTACAGAGCTTACTAAACCAAAAAGCAGTTCTGAACTTTACGTCATGCAGCCATGGTCTCCACATTGAGCATATTGAGCACATTGAGGGAATCCATAACCCTTTTTAAATCAGCTGATGTAACCCAATAAGGCAGTACTCTCTTTGACATATATCTTTTTTTATAATAGATAAGTAGTGTTTATTTGGCATTCCCAACATTTAGGGTTAAGGTCTATGACGTTCTCTCTTTCACAGCAAGCATTCTAGTTCTTATGGTCATATGATGATGAGTGTTTTTTAAGTACCCAGTTTCTGTCTTGCTAGCACAAGCTAAACAGTTAGATATACATAGAGCATAAATGTGTATATCCCAGGGCAAAAATAAAAAGGAAACTGTTTTAGATTTCAAAAACCCAGGACATGTTGTCTCTCTCTCCAGAGCCATTTGCTTCAAAAAATGATTTATTTTCAAACAGCAAAACTGCACTTCCGAGACCATTGGTGGTCCTGTAACTAACTATAAAGGCAGATGTCTTTGATCCCTCCAACCCAAGTACCCTATATTTTGGCTTCTGCACAAGGACGAAGAGTTGAGTGAGTTTTCCAGAGTTAAAATTGATTTTCTTCTGAAAATAAAATGTTTGCTCAACTTTGAACTAAAAAAGTGATACTTCGAATAAGAGAGTTAGCATTTTTTTAAGTAATTAATATAGAGGGGGAGCCTTAAATAGTGTTAAATTTAGTTTTCTCTGCAGTTTTGAAAGAGCTGGACTCTTGCTGATGCTAAAAGATTATGCTGTCAAGGTTTTACTCTTAAAAACAACTCTATTAAAATAGTCATTTTTAATCTTTTTAGTGAAGGACAAAATGTGATCTATGTCTAACATTGTCTTCTATTTAAGAAGATGATAAAAGGATTTTTTTTTTTTTATTATAAAGGTGGCAACAGAGCGTAACTCCAAAAGTTCAACACTGCTTGAAAACTGAGGAAGACCAGAGAAAGAGGCCAGTTTTGACAGTATAATTTCATTTTAGGCAAATAGGCAGCTGTAACAAAAAATGGTCCCTCTGTTGAGCATTAGGGAATGTGATGTGTCATATTATGTAGCCCCATTATGATGACCCAGACATACTGTCATATTATATCTGTTAGTATACACAAGCCAGTTAAACTCCCTGGCATTAGGCCAGTGAGCTGGAGGTTTCTATGCTGTACTGCATCTGTTTCATAGATTCAGAGAATGTCCCTATCTGCTAGTTAATTTGAGTACTTTGGCAATTTCGAGTTTATGTGGCTGTGCTATTTTTTTGTGTAGATATATCAGACAATGGTAATGAGAGAATGCTTTCATTTGCTATGAAGATATAACTCAAATATGATCATATTTGTTGTCCAAACCAGAGAGAGAGAAATGAAAACATATTTAGATAAAAGTGAGTTCAAAGTGTGATACAAACACTTTTGGGTTTAGTGTTGACCAGGTTACTACTATTAACAGAATGTTGGAAATTGGCGTTCATGGTTAAAAATAAACACTAAATTTGATGCCCCACTTTCCTGGGAAAGAACCACATTCAGACATAATCCAAAACAAAAATTTTTATTTGTGTAGTTATTCTATATATCCTCCTATTAATCCCCTTTTACATATATTGATTTATGAGTGCTGATTTTACTTATAAAATCATCCGTTCAGGCCTCAGAGCTGCACAGCTAAAAGATGTCTAAGGGAGGGGAGTTGTTTATCATATTAGGGAGTGTTTGGGATAAAAAATATGAATTCTTTTAACAGCTAAACTGTTTCTCTGGATTTTTTTCATAACATTTTACTGTTACTTCCACTGTCTGTAATTCTTTTGATAAAACATGCTCTAACAAACTTCACAGCCTTTCTGCAGGGTTTAAGTTAGTAAAAGGAACTTTTCCAATGAGAACATAGAGGGCAGAACATTAAGCTATTAGGGCTGCTGTGATTTTTTTTTGTTTCCTCTTTGCAAAGTTTAATAAAATACCGACCGAGTGTATTACCATCTATCTCCTTTATTTGACTGGATTGCATAGTAGAATAGCGGGGAGTGACGGCCTAGTGAATAGGGCATTGCGTAATGCGTAATTTTGTTGCTGTGTACTGTGACAGTGTAATGACAATGAAAAGCTGATGAAAATAATTTGCCATTTGTCTGAAGGATCTACTGACTGATTTTTCTGGGAGCAGTTATGTAAAAAGTTTCTGATCAACTTGGAATTAATTCCTGTCCTCAACCGACATAGATGGAGGATGATTGACAGCAGGGGTTCTCTGAACAACTTTTTTTTCTTCTTTTTTTTTGAGACTGTGGGAAATCTTAATTCAGCATGGCTCAAGCATTTTTAGATTTAAAATTAATATAGAGGTTACAGTTTCTACTGGGGGAAAAAGAAAGATTTGGGTTTTTCCGCTTGAGAACAAAAGATCCTTCACAGGTACGATACACTGAAGGGCTCCCGTAAAGCATTAGGGGAAAGGCTTGTGAAATACCGCCAGGAAGATATTTGATTTTACGGAGACATCACAAGTCTAGAAGTGGGACCCCCCATTTATCCAGGTTGACACCAGCATACCGGTGTGCATACTGATTATGGGAAAATTACTTGTGGATGATGGGAAAGGACTTGCTGTTCCAGCGGAATGGAACAAGAGGCAAGGTTCCAGGAAATCACCTCAACCACAGAGAGAAACGGGTTAAAATCAGCCACAGTTTAAAGGCCGTCTTTACAACCTAACCTTACATTAAGGCCGGAACACACCGTCTGCCTACCACTTTTTAATCTCCTAGCCAATTTCTTGTCACAGTGACTACATAAAGAGAGGCTCCAACTATAGGCAGGGTGGGCAGATCTATGAAGATTTTTTTTTCTCTCCTTTTTCTCTGTGTTATACACAAACTAAAACTAATACTTTTACTAAGTGATAATTATGACACTTCTAATGGATGTACATTTCTGTAGTAATTTTTAGAAAGAAAAAAAACTGTCAAACCTTTATAAGAAATGTACTTATAGCTTAAAAACTTAGATTACTAAATAAAATGCAGACTGAGTGAATTACCATCTATCTCCTTTACTTGACTAGATTTCATGGTTGAACACCTTTTCCCACAACACAATCAATTGTAATCATGTCATGCTTCTGCCCTTTGTGGATTTTGTGGTTCTGTTTAAGTTTCTTTTTGAGTTTTCGTTTAAATTCTTGTTTATTCATTCTCTGTTTTCTTGGTATTTTTTTTTTTTGTGTGTTATTGTAGTTGTTTTCTACTTACTTTTACGCAATGTTTCTGTTG
>NW_015150536.1:469818-477821 GCF_000732505.1 Cyprinodon variegatus
GTTTTGACTTCGTGTGGACGGGGCCTTAGTCTCCTTTCCCTTAGATTCTGGGTGCTTCTATCCACACCTGCTCCCTATCAGCTGATTACCCCAGTCTTTGATCTGTCTCCCATATATACACCTTCTGTGCAGTTCCTCAGTGCTGGTTTCTCTTAATTTCTTCGAACCTCATGTGTGTTTCTCCCTGGCATCTCCTGGTTTTGATTTCTAGCTGATTGTTCCTGGATTTGTGTTTCTGTTGCCATCTACAAGAACTCATCTCTGCCTCCTCATCTTTGGATTTGGGTCCTCAGCTAACCTCCACCAAACCTGATAGATCAAGAATATATGGGATTCATATACGACTGTTTGTGAAGAACAATTTACACAGAATCCTAAGTTGAAACCAATTGTTTAAACCTGGGTTCATTACCTAATATGAAAAAGAGTAAACGTGCAAGTAATTTTTTTTCCCTTTCCTACCGTGAAAATAGCTGTACAATTTCTATTTACAAGAAAGCATGGAAACATTTTCAATCAAAAAGGAAAACAAAAAAAACCTAAAAAAAAAAAAAAACAAAACACAATATCCTTTATATAGAGAATGAGCAGTAAATGTGAAGACAATATGCTAATATTGTCCCTGGAAACCAAACATGTGAGTAGATATTGCTATAACCGCTATATTGTCATTCAAACATGTGTCCTTTGAATATTTCAACATTTAAGATTATATATTTTTAAATCAAGGTCTGGATTACTTGATGTGCAGATTCTCAGAGTATTTTTTATATCAGACCCCCAATATATTTGGATGGGTATAGATATAGTTTTTTTTTGTCTCAAAAATAAATAAGTAAATGCATGAAGGGTGTAATTAAAAAATCTACGCCAATAAAGGTTTTTATAAACCATTTAAATCTACTTTCACATCTGACTTGAAATCCAACTCAAAACCAAATACCACCTAAATTATTCCTATTACTGATGCCTGCAGTTCTATAAATGCTTCTTTAATTAGTTGTGTGGTTTTTAATAAGGAAACACCACATGGTGGCAGGGTAGGTCTTGGTTATGGGCACTTAAACCCAAGTCTGGTTTTGAACCCCCCATGTCCTTTATGGATGGGAGGGAATCTCTCCTAACTGAATCCCTGATAGTTTACCCTCATAAAAAAGGCAAAGTTTGGGACAAAATACCAGCAATAATTTAAATGTACTTTCACCCCTGACTATAATAAAATACAAAAACATATATTAAGCAAACCAAATGACATGATCTGAACCTGAAAAATGAATAATCACAGTTTATAAAGAAACTGTTGTATATATAGTTGAAAATTCCCCTAACCCACCTGAAGCGTTCCATCAGCTGAAAAGAGGGTATCCACTGAAGCACATTTTTTTTGGACATATACAAAATCACTATCCTGTCACAGAATCATGGCTATGGACATAAACTGAGACAATAATTAGACTCCAATTTTTTAGACAAAACTATAGATTGTGTAGCTATGCTTATTCAAAGAAACTAAATGAGTTATCTCATTGTCAAGAAAATGCAAAACCTTCAAGGCCCAGTCTTCACAAATAAAGTAGTTCATTTTAAAACTTCAAAAATCCTGTAACACCACAGTCAAATACAGAGTGTCTGGTGTAAGAAGGAAAAAATGTTTTGGTGAGACATTTCCTGTATGTCTCTGGCTGAGTAGAATAAATAATTCTGTCGCTGAGATGTCATAAATGTCATGAATGAAGCCACAGTATTCAAGCCTTCAACCGACCCATTATCCTTAACCGGATGTTTCTGGCAACATTTGTTTTTCTGACTAATGAAAATAACAGAGCAGATGTTACAGCATTTAAAGGTGCTTCTAATAAATCTTTCACAAGACCAACCTCTCAAGTTGGATTCTTGACCATGGTAAGTTTTTACAGCAGGCATAGTATATTTTAACAGTTTGCATGCAAGCTTTAGGAAAAACAAGAGAGAAAGAATAGTCTGCAGGCTTTGGCATATTTAAATCAGCCAGCACCTTTTGCTTACACACACTGCTGAAAAAAACTAAATTAGGGTAACCTTCTATGTTTGCTTTGATGTGCTTGATGTCTCGAGACGTGAAAAACATACATTTAGGGAATACCTCCCTCAGTCAGCTGACACATTTCATACAGTCTGCTGCCTTAGCTGGTATGAAAGATTCACTGACACATCAGTATGCTAAATCCTTTCATTATTTGCAATTACAGACAAGTCACAGCTCATTTAGCAGGAGGCCTTGACCTAACTGACACGGAGGGCCCTTTCTTCCATAACTCAGGAATGCCAAGCATTCCCCCAGGGGTTAGGGGCAGACTTTTCCACTTTGTGGCATGCATGCAGGTTATGACACACATCTGAGTGTGATAAAACTAATAACTAGAGGTCACACTGTGATGGGATAACATTTACCATAACTCATAACCACACTTCTTATATAAGAATCTTCTGACACAAAAAATAGCAGTTTTTTACATATAAGTCAGAGGCACTTTTTATGGATATTTAGCAATAATTTGTACTTAATGTTGCAGAGACATGTAGAAATTGTAATAATTCAACAATTTGCTTTACTTTTTTATGATTTATAACTCTCTGATTTTTCTGTTTAGTAATGCTTTTTTGTTGTTGCAACAACTGGTTTTCTTTGTCTTTGAATAACAAGTGCCAAAATAATAAGTTTCAAAGGTAACTGTTTAGATAGAGTTTGTAATTTTGATCAAAATGACCAAGTTGGGGCACCAGCAGATTATCAGGAGATAAAAGCCAAATAACTACCAGTCTCTAACCAGAAAACTGGAAATGTTTCATTAATAGCTGCTTGGTAAAGTGTGGTAATATAAAACATTAACAAATGCAAAAACATTAACATTAGCAAATATGACACAATTATACAGAATACACGCAAACAACAATAAATCATTAAGATTCACAAAATACTGGGGTTTGATAATTAAAGGAGTATATTAATGGTATTATTATGGATCGATTTTTTTATAGTCCATGTTTCAATTTGAAACATGGTCTAAGTTGGGACATATCGTCAGTAATACTGGTAAAAAAAAATAAAACAAAAAAGTACACCCTCAAACCTCCCTGTCTTAATGTAAAAAAAAGACTAGTCATGTTTGTAAATAAAGTGTTTATATCTTAGAAAAACACTCCTAGTTAATATTTATTGAACAAAAAAAGTGGAACAGTTTATGTAAAACTGTGCACATCTCCTTAATCCATGGATTAGTGAAAACATATAAAACCCCTAAAATCTATGGTGGTGTAC
Organism: Cyprinodon variegatus; assembly: GCF_000732505.1. Taxonomy (NCBI): domain Eukaryota; kingdom Metazoa; phylum Chordata; class Actinopteri; order Cyprinodontiformes; family Cyprinodontidae; genus Cyprinodon; species Cyprinodon variegatus. Next base: position 473,117 of record NW_015150536.1, read on the forward strand.
TTTTAGTTTATACTGTGACTGCGGCGATGTCCACTTTAATAAGCATGCTAGGCAAAAGCTAATATGTTTTCACGACACTAAGCCAATCAAACTAAGGCACATCTGGCGGTTTCTTCCAATTAAGCAGTAGCCCTCATCTCCCCTGTCACTATTCAGACTAATTAAGAGGGATTGCTTCAAAGTTGAGGACTCAAGGTAATCAGCTTTCCACTGTTACTGAAATTGACCATGTTGCCATAAACAAAAATCTTTTTTACAAATCTGAAAAACCAAACTGAGCTTGACTGCGATGTTTATGACGGGGTCTCATTGAAATGTTTGTAATTGATTTTGTATCTTTTGATATAATTAAACTAAAGTCAATATATATGTCTCTGTATAAATTGGAGGCCTTTTTAAGTCTATTATAACTGGATTCACGGGACTCACAGTTTAAGTGAAGCTCAGCTTTCTTTTAAAGGGGTCATAGAAGTAATACATAAGGTCTCTGAATAGGGTGTGTAACATTGGTTGGGCTGAAAATGGCATATTTGCTGTTCTATGAGCCCTAATGCAAGCCTGGTTAAAAGCCCTAGAATGAAACGACAGGTTTTCTTCCTTTTATGGTATTCTCATGAATATTCAGATGAGCTGTTCCCTGATTGGTTGATTTACAACGAGCTAAACTGCTTGGCAAAGACGCATCATAGCAACAAGCACTCACTCAATAAAACATCAAGATTGTTGATATGGTAGGGTGACCAAACGTCCTCTTTTTCCCTGAAATGTCCCAATTTTCATACTTAAAAAAATGCCTGGGGGTTTGGGATATCTGTTATCGGCCCCCCTCCTCCGGCTGAGGACTGGCGGCTCATGGCTCTCTGCTGAGGTCCAGTACAGTCAGCAGCCCAGCAGTCGACACTTTATACCCCCTCTCCCTTGGGCAAGTGAACCAGTGGGCTGGTCTGTATGTCAATTTAGGGGAGTGACAAAAGTGCAGGTCAGAACCAAATAAAGCAACAGCCTCTTTGCTTCGTTTGCATTCATCCGTTTTATGGTGGAAGTTTACAATTGAGAGATTTGCAGAGAAAGGAGGTGTCGATGGGATTTCAACTTCTCTGTATGTCCATTTCACCCACTGAACTATCGTTATTCATCTATGACAATGGAAACTCGGTTTTGCATTCTATTACCCCTTTAACAATACTAATGACCATAATATAAATAAAGTTATGAAAAATATTAATAGGCTTGTATGCTGTTCCATTGATTTCCAATGTTTCAGGGTTGAGGGATTTTGAAATCCTTCTAATATATTTGTTTTGTCTTTGAATTGTTTTATGGTGCAGGGCTCTGAATGTCCTCTCAACATGTGTTTTTTTTCTCTCTACTGGGTTCCCTGGAAAACTTATAGGTAAAGTTTGTAAGATTTCACTTCGATTATTGAATAAAGGTAAGATTTACACATTTGTTCATACCACCGTACTTTGATAAAGTTATATTTACAATACAAACCCAGGATGTACTATGACTAGAGATTAACTCTCAGATAAGTAGATATCCCTTAGGTTTGATTGCCAATCTTTGTATAGACTAGATTAAAGGTATAGTGGAGGATGTTCTTTTACCAGGTGGATCATCAAAATAAGTGGTCCTCCTAATTGTCAATCATTCTAATCATTCATATGATTACGTAGGGCCGTCCTACGTAATCATCCCCATTTTCACTTACTGGTGGAGAGGCTGACATAGTGGAAAAATTGCAAATCTTTCTTTGGAAAGTAAGCTTGTATGAGCGATGCAAACAGCAATTATTAAACACAACGTGCACAAGGAGAAATGGGCTTGTGAACGCTCTCGCACACGTTTAATGAGCGTTCCCACTCGGGAGCGGGTACAGGGTTGTGCATGTGCTTTTTTTTAAAGTGGAAAATCCTCCACTATACCTTTAACAATGGACTACAAAAAGCATTTACGTGCATAAAATAAATGGAAATAAACACCACTATCATGTATTTCCAATTGTAAAAAAATGTATCCACAAAAAAAAAAAATACAAAATCTGTACAGATATAAAAAAAACAGGTCCCGCAAATGCCAATCAGCCATCAGAGGATACAGCAAAAGCAATGAAAATAGCATTGCCAGTTGGTAGCTACTTTGTTTATTTACTTTCTCCTGGAGGAAAGAAGCGAACAAAAGATTAAATGTTAATAGAGCTTAGACTTTTAACAGGGAATAAGACACTAGTAGCACTTTTGTTAACTAAAATATTGTCCTGGCTCTTTAAAATCCTAATGATTAGTGTTGATTTTTTTAATGTGCAAAAAGAGAATAAACATCTTTAAATTTGCACTTGGCTGTGATTTTTGTCAAAAAGAAAAAAAACAGAAACATGCAATTCTGAGCACATATTAGGTATAACTTGTCGGCTTTATTTCTGAATAATTAGCCACTTCTATACCCTAGGATTTATGGCAACAGGTTCAGGTGTAAACTTGTCAAGGTCAAAAGTGTGAATGCCCACCCACAATAAACATTTTGTTTATTGTTTACCAGCTGAGGAGCAGACATTAAAACGCCAAGCGGGATGACACAGTCGTTTGTCCCCGTGAATTTAATAGCTTGTTTGTGTGCGTTTGCCCCCATCTATCTTATATTTCATCAGTGAGGCATTAAGATAGGAAAGCTATGAGATGCCAGCAGCAAATTAAACCGCTTCCCTGATCTTCAAACATTTCCACAGCAGCCAAAAAGAAAATAAACAGACATCTGTTCCTGTCACATTTTCATCTTGGTGTGGTATGGAGTAAATCAGACCTGTGTTTGATCAGCCAAGGGATCCTTATGTGCTTTAATCAGCATCTTCGGGGTGGGATGAAAGGCTGAATAAACCACTGTTACAGAAATTATTCTTGACTGACAGAGAACTTACTCTGTAGCTGTGGGGGAGCGCTCCCTTATTTTAGATGTGAGCAAATGAGTCCTTTCAATACACAGTGTTAGGACTAAAATATAGAGCTAGTATTTTATTTTATTTATCCTTTTTTAGCTATCCTTTTGGCTTGTGCAGTAGGCTATAAATTTTTTGTATTCAATAGATATATAAAATAGTTATAATACTACTTATACTTCAGCGATAGTATCATGGTGTTAATTTATTACATCTCTTATACTATATCTGCTGGTTGTGCTGTTCTTTTTACATCTCTGCAGGTGATGAAGCAGACTAAAGATGTTTTATCGTTATCTCGCTTTTATCTCCTATTTCTTTTATCTTTTCTCCTTTTTTCTGTTTTTTCTTTCCTGTTCTACTTACATTGCACTGTCCATATAATCTGTAATACTCCCTGCATGAATTATAATAATTATAATAAAGCTATTTATATGCATAAATCAAGCAGAACACTATGGCGATAGCCGTACCTCTCCACTTGTGAAAGCAAACTTGTTGGGCTCTTTTTTTGGCATCAAGACAATTATTCTTATTGCCACATTGCCAGATAGGACACTGTTAAAAAAAAAAAAAAGAATTAATTAATTTTTTGGACTGAAGAGGAAAGTGGAAATTACTACATAAGTGTAAAACATCTTGAGTTTCAGTTTATTCTTTTCTTTTAATTCTCATATGTTTGTAACATTCCCTGCTGTTTAAGCAACAGTAGCATTGTGTCATTGGTTGACCATGCTCACTTGACTCCTGTCAGTTTTATGGATGATACCACCTGTCTGTGGTCTCTCTGAGTAATGTCCATTTGTCACAGAAGCACACTAGTTTAACATTGCATAGCTTTATTTTTTCTCTTTCAAGTCCCGAAATTCTCTTGTAAAGCCTATAAATGCATGTCTGTTTCCTGAAAACACATACAAAACATCCATAAATTCCCCTGTAGAACCGTTTAGCTCTGATACTCTCAAATGCACTTTCCAAATTTAAGAAATGTCTTTATGTTAGCAGGGAATAATTTTAACACAGAGGTGGATTTCTGTTGGCAGAAGTTAACAGATTGACATTTATCATCATTTTTTTTCAGCGGAAGTTCTGGAAGGTCAGCACTCACATCACTTTCTGTTTCAGATGTCTCCATGATTATTTTTGCCTTCCTGGTGATCTTGGAACAGCCTCTAGAGGGGTTCCATTTAAAGGCCAAAACCATCTGAGCGCCAAATAGCAGTTTAATTATGACATACTACTGCTGTCAAATGACAAAACTGTTTTTCCAAATTTCAATAAACTTAACATGAGCATTTCTGACCTTGAGTGGAACCACATATTTCAGAACTAGAAGGATTTAGAAAAAAGAGCTGCGATTCAGGCATGTGTTACGTTAAGAAATTCAACCAGCTCATTAATCATTACTACAGTATATACTAACCCATTGTTACTATTAAAATACCGTTTTCATATAGTTTCTATTAACGCACAGACTTTTAACCCAGATTTATTTATTGTATAACCTTACATAGTTTTTTTCTAGCCTCTGTGAAAAGGCTGATCTTTAAAGAGGAAGTGCTGCATCCACTTAGTCATGTGTTAATATTTATCCAAGAACGCATTCCCTCCAGGGTCCAAAATAACAAGGAAAGCTTAATTGAATCTAATGGAATTTATTTTGTTCACTTCGCTCTCTATAAAAGCTTTTAGGACAGTGTCCTGCTGAACATGTTAAAAATCTGTAAGAACTTTCTTACCTTACAAAAGCACCATTGTTAGGGTCATCATAGG
>NW_015150536.1:478966-479911 GCF_000732505.1 Cyprinodon variegatus
AGTGTAGATTGACCGTGAGGTTTTGGTGCCTATCTGCTTTCGGGCAACCCCTCAGTGTACATTGGTCATTTCCTGGCCACCCTTATAAAAGTTTTCTGGCTACGCCTCTGCTTGTCAGTATTGATTAAATTTGAAGAGCAGTTACCGAGTAAATTTTCCCTTGGATATATGAGCTACAATGTGAAAATCTCCAATCCTCCACCTCTGAGATGTTTTAAAATCCCAAAAATGTGGTCACATAGCAGCAGTATGTAAGAGCAAACAATGATGTGGAGGGTGTTCTGGAAAGCATGAATATAGAAATGGTGGTAAAGAAGTAAAAATTAAATACTGTAACTAGTGGAAAACATACTGCTGCTTATCGCGGGTGTGAGCAAAAGATCTGAAGAGATCAAGAAAGTGAAATTAGAGGTCAGAATAAGTTATGCTGAAGCTGCAAAAAGAATCCCATCCCAGTCAGAAAGACCCAAACCAATAGTGGCTCAAATGAAAAGTGCAAAGCCTCTGGAGGAGTGCATCAAAATTGCAGAAGATTCATTGATTAAAAAAAAAAAAAAAGATTTGTACGTTTCATGGTAAAAGTAATCTATTGTATTGCTCAGACGACAAAGAAAACCGGAAAAATCAGATAATAGCTCGAGCTGCATAAAAATACCCTGAAGTGAAAGATTTAAAATTGGAAATGGTTGAAAGTGTGATGGAAAAACGAGTAGGACCACCAGAAACAGGCAGAGTGGCATAAGCATAAAGATAGATGAGTAATTATGAGGACGAATTTGATTATGTATTTCATTATGTTGAGTTAAAACATACAGTTCGGAAAACTATTCTTTTTTCTTTTTCTTTTTTTACCACGTGGTCTAACCTACGGTGGCCTGGAAGTGCAAACCAACAATACAAAATCTGAAACACTTTTACAAATCTTGAAACAAATTTACATTTCAG
>NW_015150536.1:485199-524844 GCF_000732505.1 Cyprinodon variegatus
CATATATATGGAGTTTTTTGGCTAGTACATCCACTGACTGTGAAATTACCTGTGGAACGTCTTCCCACAGCCAGAAAATTGCTTGTTTTTGCAGTCAAATGCTACACATGTTGGCATTTTTATGGCGCATCCCCGTTGAAGTTGGGGAGTACCAATATGGTGGCCGGTGGCTTATTTTGTTTTCGGGCTATTCGAATTCTAGTGAATAGAGATCACTGATTTTTGTTTTGTTTGTTTTTTTATGCAATTTGGAAGTGACCATGGCTGTTAGTTACAAAATTAGGGTTAATTGTATTTTACTGATGATGAGCAGGCACTGGGGAGTTGCTGGAATGCAGTGGCCCAGGTGAGAAGTTACTACGTTGACTGGAGGATGCTGAGGGATGTCAAGAGAAGACAGATGGCCTTTGAGTATGCTCACGAGAGGATACGTATAAACGCACTGCGGAAGAACACCATCCTGCCCAAAGAACTTCAGGTAGAGCTCAGTACTGATTAAATAGCTAAATATGCTGAATAAAAAAGGGTGTGCATAAGGTTAATTTCAGAATGCATTAAGTTAATTTTTTGAGTTGATCTGAGCTATTTCTTTATTGAAAATAACAATTGAGCTATTTCTTATTATATTGTACTTTGTTTGCAGGAAATAGCTGACAAGGAGATTGCAGCACTACCCAGAGACAGCTGTCCTGTTAGGATACGCAACAGATGTGTGTTGACGTCCAGACCTCGGGGAGTGAAGAGAAAGTGGAGGTTGAGTCGTATCGTCTTCAGGCACCTAGCTGACCACAATCAGATGTCAGGAATCCTGAGGGCGAGGTGGTGACAGTGGTCGTGTTGGGCTCTTTAGAAAATAGTGTTATTAATATCGTTGCGCTTTGACAGGATGGAGGATGTTTTCAAACTTCTGGACATGTTCTGTTTGCTGCACATAAATCAACATTTGTTTGCCGCTGGAAATAAAAGAAAAAAGACAATGTTATTCCTAAGGAGAAGAAATTGAAGTTTTCATGGACTGTACACATAAAAATAATAAATCTTGATGTAAGTGACCCTTCATTGATTGCTTTATTTCATTTATGAAATAATCCACACATAGAATGTCATAGTCCTACAAAAACATTATCTAATTGTTGTAATATTGATTTCAAAAGGCTAAAATTTAAATAAAGTCAGCTCTTAGTAAATACTTGCTTATATGAGCTTAATATTTTCTGATTAAAAAAATTCTACAGTGCAAGAACCACAGACTTCAGATTTGTTTAAGAGCTGAAATACTCCTAGATTCCAAACAAAGTTGGGTAAATTGGTTAAAATATGGCTTTAGGTTCAAATTTGAACTTTTTTTACTTGGAATATTGCAATATGGGCTAAAATAGAATGCAAAATGTTCACACTAATAAGTATTTTGTTGAACAAATTAATTCCACGTTGAAGCAATATGAAGCTTCTAAATGCTTTAGTGTCGAGGAATGCCGCCATTTCTTTTGGGAAAATGTTCCACAAGACAAGTGAACATTTTGGTTTCTGTCAAGCAATGAAATCTTAGCCGACAAAGAATTAAAAGTTATCCATACCCTAATTAAAAACTGGGAGGAAAGAGGCCAATGATAATCTTTCAAAAACAGTTATGTCAATCTAGGTTCAAAGTATGAGACAGGCAAGCCCTAATTAAATATATTGGGGGTAGGAAAGGTAATTATACATAACAATGTAATAATAAAAATGTAGAGTCTTGAGCAAAGAGATGCACCTCTGTCTACTGAGAAGCTAAAATTAACTAGCGTAAGAGTTAGGCGACATCAAAACAAGGTTACGGCCATAAAAACCTTGTATTTATGAGCTCTTGTGGAAACCAATGCAGCTACATTAAAGAAACAAAACAATGTCATGGTAAATATCAGTCATGTCAGGTCTGAATACCAGCATGTTATTTGGCTGATTACATAGCTCCTAAAAATCCAATAACTTGTGGAATCTGGTCGTGGTGTTTTCAGGGTCTGGAGAACGACTTGTCTTTTCCTCTCCCTTTGTCTTAATGTTTACCTTTTCCCAAAAGTTCCTCCTCACCTAGCCTCACTTCCCTTTCACATTATTTTCTTTCTTATGACTTTCCTCACACACCCCTCCCAATTTATCTTTATTTTTCTTTGATTTCTTCCTTTTTAGGTTCTTCATGTTTTTGCTATCTCTCTTGTCTCTGGCTCAATCCTATCGGTAAAGACAAATAAACGGCGGTGCCTCAGTAGTAGCCATGATAAATGCTGTCCAAATACTGCTGGATGTCAGGAAGGAGCCCTAATTTGTGTCCTGCCTCGCGTGTTTCCTTTGTGTGCTTTATGTTTTAATCTTGCCTTGCCTCCACTCCCTCTGTGTTTTTGTCTCTCCATTTGTCTACCTGCCTTCTTTTCTTACTTTCCTCTGTTCTTTGTATTTTTCTTTACTTGTATCTTGTTCTTTATTCTATTTTATTTGTAGTCACCATTTCATGTCTGTTCTACAACACCTGTACCCGAACTTGGTGCAAAAAAGTTTGAAATATACAGAAAAAATATGAAGAAACCTTTGAGCATGGCGTCTATCTCTATGCTAATTATTGGATAATTTTTCGGATCTTGTATGTGTTCCTTTGGAATGATCTAATGAATAACAACATTGGATGTATTTTATTTAAATGTATTTTTACATCTTTAGCCAGTGATACCTTTAATATGTTCAGGGTGTTAACCACTGATCTCTATATATTCACTGGACTGCTAATTGTCTGAAAAAAGTGAAGCCACCGGCCGCCATATTGGTACTCCCTACTCCCACGGAGACGTGCCATAAAATGCCTACATTTGTAGCATTTTGCCGGCTGGGGGAGGACCTTTCACAAATAATTTCACAGTCAGTGGATGTACTAACCAAGAAAATAAAAATCCCATAGTATAGTATGAAGCGTTAAATTAGATTTACTTAATTAGCCATCGACATTGTGTCTAACATTAGAAAATAGTACAGTAAATAGAAAGTGATTAAATAAAAGTTATTCACTGCGAAATGTCAATGTAGCAAGTCTTTATTAAGTGGATGACGCTGTCGTTTTTGTAGTGTCTCATCTGAAAAAGTAATATGCTGAAATATAATGCATTTAATTTTAGGAAAAAAACAAGGCGAATAAAACATTTTTAAAAGGCTAATGCACAGACACAGCATAAAAGCACATGGGATAATGCATGCACAATTTGCAAATAGAAAAAAATTATATTTAATAGGAAGGGGAAAATAATGATAAACGTGAAGGATGTGGAGAAAAAGAAAATGTAGAACACCTACTGATGAACTGTAAAACGTATGAACATGAAAGGGAGAAATTGAGAAGGATGGTTGGAAGGACAGGCAAAGAATGGAGTCTTAAAGGAATTTTGGGAAATAAAGGAATTATAAAGGATATTCACAGATTAAGGAAAGCATTATTTATGTATCTACAGAATACAAAATAAAAAAAAAAAAGAATTTGATGTAAAGTAGTGTTGCTACACAATCATGTGCAGTAGGTGGCAGTATGCACAATTAAGTTGCTGGCGATCCGCCATAATAGAAAAGAAGAAGATGAAGCCGTCCTCCATTGGCTGAGCCCACATTGCAGCGATAGAGGCAAAGTAGGACCGTAGCAGCAGACAGAGCTGCAGAAATAAAGCTTTCATCTAGGAACAGCTGAGAATTAGAAGACCATAATGGATCTAAAGGAACAGGTGAGCTTCCCGGTTCAACATACGAACAGAAAACAATCAGATAAAATGCATTCATATGAATGTATTCGACTTTCGTGGCAGCAGTTCAGTTCTGGTTTATAGATAGCATTTCATTTAAGGTATAATGTATTGCGTAAACAGTTGTGTGATCGTATTTATATCGTACGTTTCCTTCGGAAATATGACGATAAAATAATTGTTTATTTATCGGTGGTTTGCGTTGTTGTATTTGATGCTAGCTTAGCGTTTAGCTTTCACTGGAGTTTGCTAGAACGTTCCAGCTGTTACCAGCGCGTAGCCTTTGGGCGCAGTTTCTATCTGCCATGGCAACGATAAGAAAGTCACATGATTATTAAAGTCTAAAACTCACTGCTTAGATTTGGATTGTTTGGATCAATTTCGTATCAAAAGCACCGCTAGATATTGATGATATGTGAATTGGATTGCTTTTTCTGGAAGCCATGCTAATAGGCAGCTAAGGAGTTGTACCTAAGTTATAATATAAAGATAATGCTCATAAACTAACACTGAATAAGAAACCGTTAAATGTAATTCTAACCAAAAACTGGAAATAAAGTCTTTAGTGACTATTTGTTTGTTAACATCTCTCTCACAAAAAAAAAAAAAAAAAAACACTTCAGGAAATTATTGTCAGGCTTTCTGTTTGGATCTGTTTTCTCAGATGCACATATTAACCTTGTTTTTTTTTTTTTTTTATCAGTAGGCCCTTAGATCAGCTGACTTCAGCTTAGTTAGATCAGCTTACCTAACAACCAACTAGCCTGAAGCTAAAAGAAAAGATATATTTTTTTAAGTTGTGGGCCCAAAATTATGGAACAGATTTCAAGGAACAATTAGTCAGGCCTTTTCTCTCTGTTAGTTTTTTTTTTTATTTTTTTTATTCATATTTCTGTTATAGTCCCCGTTTATTTAAATGTGCACCTGTTTTATTACAGTACATAACTTTGGCTATTCAAATTGCTCTTTTAAATGTGCTATGAATGAAATGGTTTTTGATTTGCATTTTTATTAAGCATGTTACACCATGTGTATTGTGATGTCAAAGCTAGCTCTCTCTACAATAGAGACGGGCAAACTTTAATGTAACTTGCAGGATGGTTCTGTGCTGTGTAAATATATAAAAACTCCTTCCTATGTTGGATACAGATCAGTCAGCTAGAAGCAGATTTGCAGGAGTTAAGCTCTCTTCTGGAAAAAGCGGAAAGGAAAAGGGTCCAGGATCTGTTGAAGCAGGAACAGAAAAAGGTGGAGAAAGAACTTGTAAGCAAGCGACAGCAGCAAGAGCAGCAGGCCAGGAGAGAGGCAGAACCATCTACAGCATCCAAAGCAGCGTACACTGTAAAGATCACCAGCTATGGTACGTCTCTTCGAAATATTGCTTTAGTTAACTGCATGAAAGAGCATGGAAACATGTTTCATAAATTCATCTGTTTTTGTGTTTTCATGATGCAGCATGGGATCAGTCTGAGAAATTTGTGAAAATTTACCTCGATTTGAAAGAAGTGCACAAAATATCGGCAGAAAATGTAGATGTATCCTTTACAGAGAGGTAACTTGATGATCAGCGTCAATGTTTATTCGAATGTTTATTTCTTATTTAACAAGGTAAATTAAGTTTCTTTATTTTCTTTTGCAGGTCATTTTCTGTGCTGATAAAGGACCTAAATGGTAAAAACCACCAGATGACTGTTCTTAACCTATTGCATCCAATAGATGAAAAAGACAGTTACAAAAAGGTGAGTAAAACTAGCAATATTTGGCCTTACATACATTCAAATTTAGCTGTTTTTTTCCTTAAAGCATTAGTTCCCAACTGTTGTCCTATACATGAAGGTAGGGCTGGATGATTAACTGATAAAATCGATTTCATACTTTCTGTTTTGGGAAAATCAGATTTTTTATTTTTTTTCCCCCACACTGATGTACATGTTCGGCTTCCTTAACTTAGAGTGACTTCACTTCCTCCCTTTTTGTTCTTAGATATGTATTTAACTGATAAACCGCTAGTTGCAAACATTCGGTTTGATATATTTTCATTGTTTGCTGTGAAACAACAAACTTTTTCCCAGCTTGAATTTATTTGCCTTTTAAATGAAAATCACCTCCCATGATGATTGAAATGAACAATAGTTTTCAAAAGTATTGCATGGAATTTTTATTGTAAAACAAAGGGAGGAAAACAAGATTAATTGAATTTGATGGGATTTTTTAAAGCCATATTATCTTCACTACATGAAGACTTGAAGGAGTTAGTTTCTGATCTAGATGATATCATGCAGTAAACTACATATTAAACATCTCGCTTCAGATCTAAACCCTTATCGTTTTAGAAGAATGATATTACATGTTTCCAGTTTAATGCCAGATATTAGCTTCTTGCACCCTTTTTTAATTAATCTTTTAAACAGAATTTAAAATTCTTTTGCTTTCAGTTAGATAAAACAATTAATGGTTCCCATCATTTCACTACATCTGTGTTATTATTTTCCTCCCTTTAAAGAGCTGCCAGAGGTTAAAGGTTTCTGTCTAATAAATTAAGGCACACACAAACCTGCCTTTACATCAGTTTATTTCATCTAGAGGCATTCATCTGCTCCCATGTCGAATCAACAGGAATGTTTATTGTAAAGTTTTATTTTATTTTTCTACATATGTTTTTTGTATGTTGTTGTTGTTTTTCTTTCAGGTCAAAACAGATATGGTGTTGATCATGTTAAAAAAGCAGGCAGCAAAGAAGTGGGAGTGTCTTACAGCAGTGGAGAAACGGTCAAAAGAGAAAGAGTAAGTTCTAAATGTATCAGAAGACTTGAGGAACATTCATTAATCTTGATGGAGTTTTACACCAATATGAATTAGGGTGTTTTATAAAAGTAATATACCGCTTTCATTCATACTTCGATAAGTTACAATCAAAATCTTTCATCAGATTTTATTTGGATTTGATGCAACAGACCTACACAGGGTGGTATATAATTGTGTAGTAAAACAGGTTAATGGCTTTAAACCTCTTTTCAGAATAAAACTAAGTAAAGCCGGGCATACACTGTGCGAGAATTTTTCGATTTGGCCGACTTTCAGCCTAATCGTGCATCGTGTAGTGTACAAGGTGTAACGAGGCACGATCAGCCTCTCACGACCACCTCCTGATCAGGAATCGTGAGGTCGGGAGAAAATCAAACGTTGATTCTCCCGACCGTCGTGGGCAAATCGCTCGGTGCACAAACAAGGATTCTTCCTCTTCTTCCTCTCAGATGAAAACACAGAAGCATGGCGGGGGTGCGAGTGAAATTGAGTTCTTTCTGTAAAATTGACAGACTGTAGTAGCCACGTTTGCTCAGCCATGTCTTTGTCCAAATATGTCGTCACCTTTTCTTTTTAGGGCTTTCAGCACAAAATTGTCCAAATTGCCAAAACAGCGCGGTTCTCTCTAGTCAGCTTCATATTCCCCTTCTATTTGTTTGGCTTCCGGATAGACGAGTCCGAGCAGCTCCATCTCACTGCGGAGCTGAGTCCCACGTGGTTTTTAGACGTACAATGTGAGCAGGAAGAGCGCATCAGAGCTTCATGCTGCACACACATCGTGAGGTGTAGCTGCATGCAACGATTGAAAAAATCACACAGTTAATGCCCGGCTGAATCTGTGATGGTAGATATGTATTCAGATCCTTCTAATCTGATACTCCTGAATAAACATAGAGCCTCCAAACGCTTTAGGCAGAGTTCGCCTCTGTGGTTTTATTTAAGGTAGTACTTAGCAAAAATGTTACCCTAATAAATCCTCCTCCACGTTCCTGTGAGGGTAATCCAAATATTGATGAGAAAATGGAAAGGTCTCATGTCTCCCCCTACTATCAGACGACCAAACATGCAGCTTTCATTGCCTCTGACCCCAGTAACAGTCTTGTGGTTCTGTTTTTGTTGTCACGGTACGACAAACGGCTTTACTCCAGCCGAATATTAAGCCATCGGCTTCAGTAGCCACATGCCTCACTGTGCTACCCCACAGGTGATTATAAAAATATTCTGTTATCTTGGTTGTTTAATACATGTTGGAGCCAACAAAGAAAGAAAAGAAAGGAAGAGAAAGCCTGAACTGGATCAGGGCAGTACTCTATGAAGGGTAAATTCAGACCAGGCATTTACTACTGAAATAAAAACAAGAACGAAGAATGGTGAAGACCTGGCAATTTATTTTATTTTATTTTTATGGATCTGCAAGTACCATGCCTACTTATCCCTGTTAATGTTATTGTTGTGACTTTAGAGGGATGGGTTTTTAGCATACAGCTGGATCATCTTAAGAGAGCAATTATAAAAACAAGTCATTTGAGAGGCAGAATTACATAAAAGTTTTTTGTTGTTTTTTTCCCCAACAAAAAGGCTGTAATGCACTATTTTACATTAGATCATGTAAAATACCAGCCACCTCTTCAGACATGTGGTTGTGATCTGTGTCTTCCAGCTGCATTGGAGGGAGCGCTGTAGCTCTGAGGTGCTGAGCAGCTCAACCTACAGCAGTGCTATTTTCAAAAGGTCCTGTAGGGGGAGCACAGCTCAAAGATAACTGAGTGCTGTTTTAATGTTCNTTCATGCTGCACACACATCGTGAGGTGTAGCTGCATGCAACGATTGAAAAAATCACACAGTTAATGCCCGGCTGAATCTGTGATGGTAGATATGTATTCAGATCCTTCTAATCTGATACTCCTGAATAAACATAGAGCCTCCAAACGCTTTAGGCAGAGTTCGCCTCTGTGGTTTTATTTAAGGTAGTACTTAGCAAAAATGTTACCCTAATAAATCCTCCTCCACATTCCTATGAGGTTAATCCAAGTATTGATGAGAAAATGGAAAGGTCTCATGTCTCCCCCTACTATCAGACGACCAAACATGCAGCTTTCATTGCCTCTGACCCCAGTAACAGTCTTGTGGTTCTGTTTTTGTTGTCACGGTACGACAAACGGCTTTACTCCAGCCGAATATTAAGCCATCGGCTTCAGTAGCCACATGCCTCACTGTGCTACCCCACAGGTGATTATAAAAATATTCTGTTATCTTGGTTGTTTAATACATGTTGGAGCCAACAAAGAAAGAAAAGAAAGGAAGAGAAAGCCTGAACTGGATCAGGGCAGTACTCTATGAAGGGTAAATTCAGACCAGGCATTTACTACTGAAATAAAAACAAGAACGAAGAATGGTGAAGACCTGGCAATGTTTTATTTTTATTTTATTTTTTTATGGATCTGTAAGTACCATGCCTGCTTATCCCACTATCCCTGTTAATGTTATTGTTGTGACTTTAGAGGGATGGGTTTTTAGCATACAGCTGGATCATCTTAAGAGAGCAATTATAAAAACAAGTCATTTGAGAGGCAGAATTACATAAAAGTTTTTTGTTGTTTTTTTCCCCAACAAAAAGGCTGTAATGCACTATTTTACATTAGATCATGTAAAATACCAGCCACCTCTTCAGACATGTGGTTGTGATCTGTGTCTTCCAGCTGCATTGGAGGGAGCGCTGTAGCTCTGAGGTGCTGAGCAGCTCAACCTACAGCAGTGCTATTTTCAAAAGGTCCTGTAGGGGGAGCACAGCTCAAAGATAACTGAGTGCTGTTTTAATGTTCTGTAAAGGGGTCAAAGGTTTGTAAGACAGCAGAAGTAAACAAAATCTGGCAGAATGATCATGGATCAGACCAGTCATAAAGCAACAGAGTAGTTAAAAGTAGGGTAAGGCTATAAAACAATATTCCAAGCTTTCAACAACACAGAGAACACCGTTTACTCTTGTAGCCCAACATGAAAGTAGTATGGAGGAACTGCAAATTTAGCAAGACATGGCTACCCCCCTTAAAGAACAGACAGAGAAACAGCCTTTTTTGTGGGAAAAAGAAGAAAAATCGTTTTTGAAACAAATCACCATCATGTCTATATTCCTCAGAACTGAAGGGAACTGGTCAGAATAAAGAACATTGAGTATCTTGGTGTAACTTGACCTCATAGTCTTCCTTGGGTTTCTTTTTCTGCTCCTGAATAGTCTCTTATATATATTCTAATATAAAATGCAACCTTAAATGAGTCAATGGAAAAATGGTTAAACTATGTCATGCTGTGAAAACATACCTGAAAGACTACGTATGAAGGCAAAACTATATTACTATGTTACTGTTGTTAAAATGCAACATGTGGGAAGTTCTCTCAGGCTTAATTTAAAAAATTGATTCAGTTTAACCTTATGCAGGTATTTGTATTTCACTTTCTCTCTCCTTCTAATTTGGACTGCAATGATCCATGCTTTGACCCCGACCATAAGAGAGAGAAATATTAATATTGGCAAGGCAGAAAAGATGAAAAACAATAGAATTCTATATTCTAAAACTCTATTGAATACTGTATATGTATAGCCACAAGGCACGTTATTAAAGCTATACAACAGAGAAAACAAGCCTTTGCAACCTTGGTGTATTGAATCCCACTGATGCTGTGAGAATGTTTGACACACTGACGTCACAGCTGGGGATCGCTAGAGGCGCCCAGCATACTGTAAAAGTCACTTGATTTTTATTACTTGCAGCATTTTTAGTGCAATTTGGGAGAGCCACATAGAGAAAAAGAAATTATAAGCTATCATCACACACGATAAAACTGCTCTAGGTCCACTCCTTTTTTATTTGACCTTTAAACCAAACTAGATCATATCTTAACATAAAGAAGGTTAGCAAAGCCAAAACACAGTACCCGAGGCTTTCTATGTGTCTAATAATGGAAGGTATCTCCCGCTGCAACAATTCAGCAGCTTCTGAGAAAAAAAAAACATTACTTAAAAAAAATAATACAGTAGATTTACATCCTGCTTTGTAATGGTGGATATCAGTTGTGCTTTGCGCATGTGAGAGATTTTTTTTTTTAAAACAGGGTGGTAAAAGGTGGTAAGTGGGTTAAACTCAAAGTAAGGCCTTTGAAAGGTAGTAAAGCTAACAATCAGAGCTGGATTTGGTTGTAAAGTTTTCATCACACCTTCAGTATATTCTGACTTTTCCAATGAGCCTGACTTTTTTTGTTTCAAGTTCATTAAATCTGTATACAAATTAGTACTATATACGACAGGAATCAAGCTAACATTAATAGACTTAATTGGTTCTACTCACACAATTGCTTTGTGCAATATGTAGTGTTAGAACCATGCTCACATATTGATACTAGTGTAATTTCGCCCCTCACCATGGGAAAATGTGATTAAATTTAATTAGAGTTGTTCCGATTCCGATGACAGTATTGGAAATGTCCTCTTTGATAATAGCATTTATGTTTATTAAAAGCTGAGAGGAGCATAAATGTATCTATATATATATATATATATAACTACAGACTTAATCTACTGTGCCTCAACAGCAAACCTTCCATGGATGAGAATGCAGACCCCAGCGATGGTCTCATGAGCATGTTGAAGAAGATTTACGACGAGGGAGATGATGATATGAAGAGAACGATCAACAAAGCCTGGACAGAGTCTCAAGACAAGAAGAAAAGAGGGGAAGATATGATGGACTTTTAAATCTACCTGTTTATTTTTATACAGTGACCAAATGAGAGCTTTCAGAGTTCAAGCATGCATGACCAAAATACTAAAAGCTATCATTGGATAATATTATATGGTCCCTCAATAAGGTGATTTTGGTTACGTTCACACTGCAGTCTGAAGTGACCCAAATTTGATTTTTTGATTTTTTTTTTTGCCTATATGCGACCTGTATCGGATTTTTCATGCCAGTCTGAACAACAGATCTAATTTTTTTTCAAATGCGACCCAGGCCACTTGGCCATGTGGTCCTGTATCCGTTACGTATCTCATCTTTTTAAAGGCGACCTGTGTCTTAACGGCCAGGTCGCATTCATCTGACCTAAACTTAACTTCCATAATACTCAACAAAGGTCACTATTCTGCGTCTTGCTACGCAGAAGCAAGAAGAAAAATAACCATGGTGGATGATAATGTGTAGAGTAGTCTTTTTTTTTTTTTTTTTTACCACAGAGCACGCTCGATTGTGACGGCATTGCATCCTCCACTGTGCGTGCAGGACTCTTTAGCTGTATGAATGCAGTTCATGCAAGAGATCACAAAAAGTCGCAAATATATTTGAAAATCTGAACAGCAAAGCAAAAAAATCGGATTTAACAAAAAAAAAAAAAAATTGGAATTGAGCATTAAGGCCTGCAGTGTGAACGTAGCCTTATATTTGGAACATATTGTAAAGAAAAAAGTAATGTCCAGCAGATGGCGCCCTCCACGCTGTGATCAAAATTGGTGTAGTCCCTTTCCTTTCCAATGAAGCTCTGTAGTCTAAAAGTGTCTAATTGTGCCAAAGTCAAAATACAGTTCTCATATGATATAATTCAGAGGGACAACAATTGATTATATTCAAAATTTCCTTCCATAGCTCATATGTGCTTCATGTTTTTGTTACACTCACCACCATATTGAAATAAAAACAAATATGTTATGCCTTCATCTGATGTTTATATTTTGTTCTTGTTAAGACCATTTTATTAGGACTGAAACTATTGTGTTCACTTCCCCAAGTACAGCTGGTGTGACATTGTTCTTATTTTTGTTAAGGTTGAGTTTTTTTTATTTGTTTTGTTCCTGCTGTAAGATTTGACACAAATTTCAACAATGACAACATTAAAATCACTTGTGTATATCTGTTTTTGTATTTATTATTATTTTTATTATTACATTGTACAACATCCTGAACATGAAGGGGACATTTTTGCCTTTGGGGAGTTTGACTTTTTGTGCATTTATTTCTTTAATGAAGGCCTTAAATCACCAAGTATAGATTAGGTTTTGCAAAGTTTTCTCCACCAGGGGTCGACTTTCTATAAGGCCTGTGAGATTTTCACTCAGGGGAATTCTTAGCTTGTTAACGAGTTATTTAGATTGGGAGTTGTTTTTGTTAGGCACGTTGCAATGACAGCTTGTTTTATGTTTCAGAAACTTGCTGATGTAGTTCAGGATTAGGCTCATAAAGTTAACTATCTCTTACAAGTCTCGGTAGAGAGGGTCAGATAGAAAACTGAAATGAAGATAAGTTTGAATAATTTTGATTAAACATGTACAACTTCAGAAGATTACTTATAGCAGGATTTTTCACACTTTCATTCTTCTTATACGCATAGATCATCTGAACTTTCTTCTCCTTCAGGCTGTATTGACATTTAGTCAAAGTTTTTTCCTTTCATGTGTTATCAGTAAATCCCAGAAATGAGACGCTTCCTGATCAGAAAATACATTCCTACAATAGTTTTCCCAAAGTTTATTTTTCCTACCAGAATATGAATTGCAGGGTGTCAAAAAGACCCTTTGTAAGTAAGATTAAAGTTTCAGATTAGTAGAAATCTTAACAGATTGCAGGTAGCCGTTTCAACATTTATTAACTTGACTTTTTGAAATGTTTATTTTGACTAGAAATTCTGGGATATCTTAAACACATACACGATTAAGCTGATAAATGTTGAAAGGCTTGCCATACCGGGCCCCTCCTCCCTGCGTCCATCCCCTCTCCTGACGTCACACCGGGGTATATATCGTCGCGGATCCGTGCCCAGACACGCCAGAAAGAGATTGCCGGAGTTGTTCGGCAATAAACGGATCTTTACGAATTTTTTCTGAGAAAAAACGCAGGAAGAAGGAAAACCAAAAAACAGATTTATAGATTTTATGGATACCGGTTACTTCATCACGGCGCAGCCTAAACCGTGTCACAACATGAACGGGGATTTATTGAAACCTATCCCGGACCGCGGACACCACCACCCGCCCTCCGCCTCGACCAAAAACAGCAGGAATAAACCCGAAAGCAAACCTGAGGTGGCGCAGGTGGTGATGGACCCTAAGACGGGAAGGTCCTACAGTAAAGGGAAGCTTCTAGGCAAGGTAAGGCAAGGCTCACTCCTCCACGCGGATCCTGTTTGACCAGTTTGCTCCTGAGAATCTATTTTACACTGAAACTGAACAAACTATGCGGCAGCTGCGATTAAGACGCAGATTAGAAGTGATGAGGAGCGTTTCAGTCATGTATGTTGGTCATCCCGGGGGGGCGGGGGGCTCGTAGTGGACGTGTTTAATCAAGCCCACATCTTCCCTCCTGCTGTGCGCGTTTTTTCAATGAATGAATCAGACGCAAGGTGTGTCCAGCTCCTGTTTGCAACACCGAAACCCGACCAAAAATCTTAGGAATGACGAATACACCATTTTTTTATATATTTTCTTTTACCTTATATGGATTTTTTAATCCCATCTGATGTCAGGTTGAAATGACACATGAATGAATTGAAGTCTTTTTTTGTCTCAACGTGTTGCTCCATCATGTCATGTATGTGCTGCTGCTGCGGGCAGTGAGCCAGACCCCCCTCCTGCTGCAGAGCTGGAAACCCCTCCGTCACTTTCATGGTTAATGAATGCAGCAGTGCAGTCTGCTTCATCCTTCACATCTCCTCAGTATGTGGAAGGAAATGCAGAAATAAACACCTGCTTGTAGGATTCAAAGGGCTATAACACCCCCCTCCTCCTCCAGGCTACTGCTTAGCTTTATTATCAGATGATCCATTCAGCACATTAGGCATGTTTTCTATGCCCCTGTGCCTTATTAGGAGCTGCTAAATTACAAATGATGAATCATTTTTGTTTAAAGCTTCCCTCAGCTGAATTATTAATCCAGTAGGGTTGATTTATTTATATCCATGTTAAAGTTTTAACCATTTGTAACTCCTTATTCTCCTTTCCCAAAGGGCGGATTTGCACGATGCTATGAAATGACAGACCTTTCCAACAACAAAATGTATGCAGTAAAGGTGATTCCACAGAGCAGAGTCTCCAAGCCCCACCAGAGGGAAAAGGTACATGCATCTTATTATGCTAGAAGGCGATTGCATAATCCTCGGATCAGAACATGTAATGAATCTAACTGATCTGTTGTCTAATTTTGACAGATTACCAACGAGATCGACCTTCACAGATCCCTGTCGCACAAGCATGTGGTGAAATTTTCCCATTTTTTCGAGGACAGTGAAAACATCTACATATTCCTGGAGCTCTGCAGTCGGAAGGTGAGATGCTGGAATTCTCCAGAATGATTCGGCACAGCTTCTTAAGGCGCAGACTCTTGGCTCCTGTTTTATTTATTTATTTTACTTTTAACCCACTGTTGACAGAGCTCTGTTAGTCCTCAAGTTTTATTTCAGTCCTTTATTAATACTCTCTTAAAGGTGCTCTGCATGATTCTGCTAATTATTCCCATTATTCTTTTTCATAATAGGTAGATGTGCACTGATCCCTGCCCAAAACAAACAGATTATCATTTTAAAAAGATTGAAGTATTTATTAGATACTAGACTCAAACTAGTATATTAGTCCCTGTCCCTTTTTTTATGCATGTATTTATTAAACTCTTAAATTTTTCAGTAGAGTGATGTTTTAGCTTGGCCTTATATATATTGGGAAATATTTTTGCCTTTTATCCAACGGAAAATAAGCAGATTTTGCTGTCTTACAAACTGATCTATGTATGAAAGTGGAGCTTTAGTTACAGTATTTGTTTTGCTAGCACTAAGGGTATTTTCCTTTCAAGTTAAAGTGTAACCTAGACTGCAGTTTTTTTTTTTGCAAAATTTGAGTCATGCCTTGTTATTCCCCCAATAACCCTCGCTACTTCGGTGCATGTGTGCTTCTGAGAAACTGATTAGAGGTTTGACGGCCTGCTCTTTGCCCTGTCTTTGTAGTCCCTGGCACACATCTGGAAGGAGAGACGCACTCTGACAGAGCCAGAGGTGCGATATTACCTCAGGCAGATTATATCCGGTCTGAAGTACCTCCACAGCCGGGGGATCCTGCACAGAGATCTCAAACTAGGTACGTGTCGAGCAGCAGCCACAGGACACACGAAGGCATCCTGGGAATCTGATAGGGCTTTAGTCATACTTCTGTCATGTGTGGAATGCAGTTTTATTAGAGGCTTTTGTCTCTTTCAGGTAACTTCTTCATCAATGAGAACATGGAGTTGCGACTGGGAGATTTTGGTCTTGCTGCCAAGTTGGAGACGGTTGAACAGAGGAAAAAGTGAGTTTTTGGTTTATCTTGTCTACAGAATTATAAATAATTTGAAACTTTTCACTTGAGATACAGTTTTGCATCTTAGCTGGAAAATGACTCAAATGGCTTTTTTTTTTTTTTTTTGCAAAGTAGCTTAACCTAAAACCATTACATCAAATGCTAAGCAGTTTCCTCCTCCTGCAAGTAACTGACTGAACCAGTTTCCAAGTGGCAGTTGAATGTAGGGCTTAGATCACAGTTTCAGTGATTTGACATCTTCCTGTGGCATACCAGAATGAGTGTGTCAGGAAAAACAAAATGCTTCAGCTTGTTCTTTTTCTTTGTCCCGCTTGCACAATAGAAACTGTTCTGGATTTTACTCTGTACTCAAGCATGCACCTATTTTCTCAGAACTATCTGTGGAACTCCCAACTACTTGGCCCCCGAGGTCCTCAACAGACAGGGTCACAGCGCAGAGTCGGACGTCTGGTCGCTCGGATGCGTCATGTAAGTTTGGTTTGGTGTCCATTTTTCTTTGTTAACTGCAGGCATTTTTTTTCAAACGGACAGAAAGCAGCTGTGGTTTCTTCTTCATAGGTATACTCTGATGTGTGGCAACCCTCCCTTTGAGACACTGGACTTGAAAGAGACGTACAAGTGTATAAAGGAAGTTCGGTACACTATTCCCTCCACCATCTCCCCTGCGGCACAGAAACTCATCTCTGGTATCTTGAAGAAAAACCCCACCGACAGACTGACCCTGGATCAGATCCTCAATCATGAATTCTTCACCAAAGTATGTCAGCAATGTTATTGTAGGGAGAAATATGGCGACCTAATCTTGTGTGTTTAGTAGCATGATAAAGATGAATAATATATCTTTTTTTTTTAAAGGGTTTTACACCTGACAAACTTCCAACCAGCAGCTGTACGATGGTACCAGAGCTTCATCCTCCAAGCCCTGCCAAGAAATTCTTCAGTAAAGTGGCCAAGAGCTTCTTTGGGAAGAAGAAGTCGAAAGGTAACGCGTCAGCAGCGTCCATGAACTGTTTGAAATTAAACCTCTAAAAACCTTTTATCAAAATATTTCAAAGGGTCGTTCCTAATTAGTACTATTTTCACAGCGGAGAAGAGTCCATGCGAGGAAAAAGATGAGAAGGATATTTCCAAGCTAGTGTCTGGCATCGTTAAGTGTTCCATCAACCGGCAGATAAGCTACAAAACAGTGGGAGCCAATGAGGTAACCCTCTCAGCCTATTTTTTTCTTTTTTTTATTATTCCCTTGTTCTTACTGTAAAATGGCTTCCTGGTTTAATTAAAAGGAGAAATTTGGCAAGCATTCTGGCAGCTTAAAACTTCTACAGTATCACAGCATGTTGGCTTATTTGAGAAAGCTTCTTCAACATTAAGGTTTCCTTTTTGAATCAATTGAAGGGACGAGGGGGGGGGGACAAACATGTTACCTATGTCATCCAGTATACACGAGCAAGAAAAAAAATTGACTTGCATTTGGTTCTTCGTCACAATTTTCTTTGAAGATATGTGCGTGCACACAATGTGCTTTTTCTAAAAGTCCCTGTTCTGCTTGCGGATGACTATCCTAAATGCCACAGTAGCAGGGTGCTGAGTTGGCCCCGCCCCCAATCAGGCTGGTTCAGTTTCTATTTATATAGCCTGAATGGAGCCACATTCTTTTAAAGAATTGAATGCGTCTTGATCGATCGGCGTAATTGAGATAAAAACTGATTTACTCATTTAACTCATTCATTTTATTTTTGTTTTCTAATTAGACTTTTTTTTTGGTGCCTTTTCTTAGTTTTTGTGATGAGTAATAAAACAAATGACTGGATAGGTGATATTGGAAACTAAAGATGCAAGCAAAAGTAGTTTACTCTCTTTTCAAATGCAAGTGGGCTGAACAATCTTAAAGTAACAAATCATAACCAATTATTCATGATGTGGTAGATGTTGCAACATTGCAGCTCAAGCTCAGAGTCTGCATGAGGTGACTCATTCTTGTCTTGAGCATGTCCCCAGTGGCTATTCTTTAGCTACATCCTGTGTTCAGTTTTAGCTTTTTTTTTTCTGATAGTGATATTAATCATCACGGGTTTTCCCTCTCAGGAGCCTTCTCCTGCTGGTCAGCTGGTCAACCCTGTGCCTCTGGAACAGACTCCTGCTGAGGAGGAATCCAGGAAGTCAATCTCCCGCTCTTTCAAGGGCACTATGGCAAGCAGCACTGAACGTAGGTTTATCTTTTTTTTAAATCTCATTTCTTGTACCTTTTTACTCTTTGCCTATTTTTTTTTTTTAAACGCGTATTGCTTGTTTTCACTCCAGCATGTGAGGATGTCCTGACTCCTGCAGCCGTTGCTGAAGTTGCCATGAAGTTGCTTAACAACTGCCTGGCCACCATGCCTGCAGGTGAGTGGAGCACTCGGCCATTAATCATGTGGGTTTGTCACAGTGAAGCATTACTGTTCACCTTTGAGGGTTGGTGCAGAATCATTAATGCAAATGGCAGACTTCTAGGATCATTTGTTTCCCTAAAGGCCTTTTGCCTCAGCTATAAAAGTCCTTGAAAATACCTGCTGACTCATGTATCTCTAAACACGCTTGATGCTGTGAATTATTATTTTTTTTAATATCCCATTCATATCTTATTTGAATGAAGTTTACTTGGGGACTTTTCTCAACCCTGTCCTTTTTCTTCACCTTCTCCCCAGCTTCCAGAAACCCTCCCTGTTTGTCCAGGCCTCCTTCCTTCCTGTGGGTCACAAAATGGGTTGACTACTCCAACAAGTACGGTTTCGGCTACCAACTCTCAAACCAAAGTATTGGCGTTCTCTTCAATGAGGGAATACATCTCAGCCTTTGTGACCAACGCAAGTGAGTGTTTCTGAAAGGCATTTCAAGAAGAAGTTGGGCTGCAATGATTTTCTTTAATCCTATTGTTTCACTTCCAATCAGGACTGTTCACTACTGCCTGACCAACAACAAACACTTCACATTCCCAACTCAGTCACTACCCGAGCAGCTTCGCAGCCAGAAACAGATTGTTGAATACATGGCAAACTACATGGAGCAGAACCTGATGGAGGTATTGAGTCTTTCCTCTGGTTAATAAACCCAAGCAGGAGGGAGTGGAATGAAACTAAATGTTACTCTTCTCCTCAGGGTGGAGATCTCCCTTGTGAGGAGCACAGCTCTGGACCTCCTCCTCTTCTGCTTCAGTGGGTGAAGACTGACCACGCTCTTGTCATGCTCTTCAATAACGGCACCCTGCAGGTTCGGACAAATTCATAAATGCAACAAACAAATGAGCGGCTTAGCGAAAGTCTTGTCTTACCCTAATTTTTATTATAATTTTTTTGAATCTTCCTCTTTAGGTGAACTTCTACACAGACCACACAAAGATCATTCTGTCCAAGTCATCCGACGACGCCTACCTGCTCACCTACATCAGCCGGGAGCGTGTCTCGTACACCTACCTCCTCAGCATGCTAAATGAGCTGGGCTGCACCGCTGACCTACGCTACCGACTCAAATATGTGGTCCAGCTGCTCCAGCACCACACTGATGCCTGAGAGCACAACCCTGTGCTCCATAGGCGGAGTGGAAGATGCTTTAGAAGCAGCCAAACCAGTTACGGACTTCCTTTTCTCCCTTACTGGCCTTTGCTATTTTTGTTTACTTTTCTCCAGGCAGAGCAGAGGGCGGGTAAAGCCTGTTTTTTTTTTTTTTTAACTGATGAAAAGCTGCTCAAATTGAGTGAGTGACAATCTAACCTGGACTGTCGTTGCCGGGGTGATTGGTTTGAATGACCTTGACAATGTTGAGCAACTGTGAAGTTACCCAAAGAAGCTTCTGCCTGAAGGGTTTGTGCCTACCAGTTCTTGCCTCGAATGGTATCCACCTGGAAGGTTTAGATACCTGAAAGAAGGGATCGGTACCCAGTTTGAAATGATGGAGAGGGCGACCATGAAGAGCCGCTTAACGTTCCTTTTCTTACTCAGAACCACTGGATCTTTGAACGCCTATGACCCTGCAACTGTTCAGCCGGCGACTGACTGGCAGGCACGGTTTCTCAAAGGTCCAAGAACACTAAAAGAAACAAACTGTTTAAACTGCTTGCGAGTGAAAAGGGTTGATCTTGTGATTGAAATGCAGTGAGGCTCACTTTTTTTTTTTTTTCCCAGAAAAGCGTTTCATCAGCAAGCTCTTCCTCCCTGTAGACTGCAACTGTGATCCTTTTTTTTTTTAAGCTGAGTTGCGTTTGGATTTTGGAATAGTTTGAATTGAGAGAACCTCCTACCCTCAGTCTGTTTCTGGCCTTTATGGAACATGGTGCACATTCTTTTGTTTTTTGTTTTATTTCTGTTCTCTGAAAATGAGCCAACAGATCACTGAAGATCTGAACCTCACACGCACGATATTTCCAGGCTCATCCAATGAAGGCGATGCTAAAATAATTGCTTCTTTTCCTGCAATGTCACTAAACAGTCATTTTCTTGACGCGAATTTCACTGAGGCGGTACACAAGATGCTACAGGGACAAACACTGTTTTGCACTTTTATTTCCTTTAACTATTTTTGATGACTACATTTTTTTTATACTCACTCGTTTAAATTTTATTCTACATGTTTTAACCAAATATTAAAGGTTTTTGGTTTTAAAAATGATTCTGTTTTTAATTTCACTCGCAGTAGGTGAATGTGCGTCCTCTAACGCAAGCGCCAGTAAACAAGGCAGCGTTGGTTGGGAATCTGAGGGTGTGGAGGTTTGAATAAAAGTGCCTTTCTGAGGGATGTCTGTATAGTGCAATAACAACCCTTTGATGAATGTCGAGCTGGCTACAAGCAAGATTTCAGATGGGTTTTTAACAGTGGATTTTACTTTTACACTTCAAGCCAAGTCTAAAAGTAAATCCAATGGCACTACGCTCACTACCTAGTATAAGCTTTTAGAACAACTGATGAGTATATAGCCCAGTAATATCCTCTAAGGGAAAAAAAGAAAACCTTGTATTCTGTTGTACTGTATTCCTTCTGGTTTACATTGCTTTCTTGATCCAGAGTTGTATCCTTTAAAACTGTGACCTGGAATGCAAAGTATTGCTTGTGTGTTCCATGAAAACACCCAGTGTTGTGAAAGCCATCTGCCAATTCAGAAGAGTCTATAATTTTTTGGCACATAATGTCTTTATTTATTTTTTTATTTATACATGTTTTTTTTATTTATTGTGTAAATGTTGAGATCTTGACACAAGGAAATATTTGGTTCAGATCACCTTTTTTTTGTATGTAATGTTTTGGGGGGGGAAATGGGACAAAAATAAAGTTTATCAAAAATTAACTTCTTGGCTCTCTGAGTTGTACTTTACTGTTTTCCTACCTCTGATATCATTGCTGATATCTAGCATTAGTTATTTGTACTTTAGGTTTTTTCGATGTAGTTTTGGAACTGATTGGTCTCTTCCAAGGCCTAATTCATCACCATATACGTGCTTTCTTAAGACATTTTCAGCCAAAAACCTAATTGTGAATCATAATGATTTAGTTCCCTTTTTAATGTGCTAGAAGATATATTTTGCAAATGGGGGGCAAAAGTTCAATGTAAATGAGGGAAAAATCCCTCTATTCTTGATCCTTATTTTAATGGAGTTTGAGTCCTGGTTAAATAAAGGTTATTGTTTAAAGTAATGGCAGGTAATCACAACACACCTTTACTGTTTTGAAGGAATTGTCCTTATTAAACCTTAAACATCCATGTTAGGCTTTAAAAATTAAGGAATCTCCAGAGGGTGAAGGTAGCCATGTTTTTTTTTTTTTCCTTTTTTTCTTGCATAGAAAAGCCTAAAGTAGAGCATATTCAAAAGGTCTGGTCATCAAAGTAGGTTTACCCTGAAGAGCACAACTCAAGATTTGGGGAGGGAAAATGTCATCACAGGACTCAAAATGGCCTGGGGGGAAAAAAAAAAGCTAATGTCTCCTAGTACAAAGTGAATGGGCAAATCCTCAATCTGACCTTGGAGCTGGCAAAACATGTTTACTGCTGAAGATCAGCGCTGTTGGGGGCCTGTGTATAGATGCTGGAGATCGGCCTGTTTTCCAGTTCAGACCTGTTTCTCTGACTGTGACTGGCTGGATGTACTCTCTTCATCCTCTGACATGGGACCTATCTCAGAGCTCGTCTGCCTGGCTGTGTGTTTCCTGGACGTGGCCGCCTTTTACAGCTATTTTTTGTATCCCTGCTTCTGTCTCCTTGAACCCCAGTCGGCCTCGGCAGATGGCCGCTCACACTGAGCCTGTTTCTGCTGGAGGTTTCTTCCTGTTAAAAGGGAGTTTTTCCTCTCCACTGTTGCTACAAGCATGCTTAGTGTGAGGGATTGCCTTCGAGTCAATAAGTCGATGCAATCAACTGGTTTTCCATGGATGGAAAACTTTGAATCAATTTGATTGTATGATCTGGTTGAACTGTAAAGTGCCTTGAGATGACGCTATAGAAATAAACTGAATTAAATTGTTTCTCTTTCAATTTATTTTTGTATGCCTGACATTTTGAGCCTATTTTAATATCAGAATGTTTTCAATTTTAGGAAAAACGAACCTGGTGAACCTTACCATTAAAATGGCTCTTAGTGCAGTCTAAAGAAAATTTACAAGAATTGGTATTTAAAAAAAGAGCCCAAAAATGGTTTTGCAAAACCCAAAATCAACAGTTTTCAATGGTCATCAGTCTCTGGGTTTAGATTTGATAGAAAGTCTGAAGTGTTGCTCAAAGTAATGACAAGGTTGCATCACTTTGAGTCTGGGGTTTCCCTCTTCTGAAAATTTAAACTTTTGATTTTTCTTAACCAAACTTCTGACTGAAAGGCCTTTTTATAGACCATCATGGGTTATGAGTAAATCCAGCACTGTAATAGTTAACTTAGAGTGTTTTAAATTCTGCCTGTTCACAAATGCAGCCTGATAAATCCTACTTGCTGTGATAAAACCTCTGCTGCTGACTCCTAGAATCATGGCTTCAGTATACATTTGGGGTGAGGTGAAAACTTTAGTGTCAACAGCAAAGAGTTTTTGTGGTTCACCTCGGCAGAATACACCTCAGGCCTTTTTTTATTTACTCGGCTGCATTCCTAAAATTCTGCTTTGTTGAAGTGACTAAATGTCAGTCTTCTAAGAAAAATAATGACTGTATGTGCTGTAGTTAAAGCTGCTGTGGCAGACAAAAGGGTAATAGGTCCAAAATTGGTACGTGACTCCAAAAGTGAGAAACAAATGTTGAAGACAACACAGGTTTTTCTGGTTTTTCAGGTCGTTGCTGTTAAAAACTGCAAGCACTAACATACGATTATCAATACACTGTCAAAACAAACCTATGATTTACAAAACTAAAATAATACAAAAAAGATGAATGAGAGATGTTTAAAGGAAAGAAAGCTTCCTGTGTTAAGAATATATACGGATTTAAAACAAGATATGCAAAACAGGCAAAGGTTGAGTAAGTTACTTAGAGATGAGTATCTTACAGCATGCAAACACAGATTTAAAATGCAGAACAAAAACAGAAAAAAAAAAAAGCTATATAAATAAAAAGGCAGAATAGTTGGGATGGAGTGACTAAAAAAGCTGCTTCACCAGTATGTGCAAAGCAACAAAAATACAGGCAACCTTCCAGAAAAGCTGGCACTTGGTTATCGACAGAGCTGTTTCAAATACTAATGTGATGACACATTTGAATCTGTAAGGTTGCATTATGGAGACATGTTGCAAGTATTCATCAACAAGTAAAACAGGACAGCTGAAAAAGCCTTTGGTGTTATCTACTTTGAATGTCCTTGTATGTTCTGAGGTTCCTCTCTAGATAAGGAAAGGAAACGCTTGTCAGGACATTGAGTAAGAGACCTACACTGTTGTTAAAGCTTGTGAAGCATGCTTATCAGTAGGAGAAAGATGAAGATCTGAAACCTTTAAAAATTAAAAAAAATAACTGAACAAACTCACAAAACCTCTTTGTAGAAATAAAGATATTCAAATGTAACTTAGACTCCAATCTATTTGAGCTGTGGAAACACTAACAAATAAAAACAACAAAACAAAAATATCTGTCCTGCTCAGCACTGAATCTTTGCAAAGATATAACAGATAATAGACTTCCGGCTTGGCTTGTTGGTGATCTGCTAGTTGTGTATTGATATTCTTTTAATACGTAAAGGCCTCAAATATTTAACGAATTGATCATCCAAATAAAACCAAATACTCTCTACTTCTAGTATAAGACTACACTTCAAGTTGAAGACAAATAGGACATCATAGAAGAACTAAGCATCCAAAAACTACACTGTTTAATTCCACTACTGAATCCAAAAGGTGATTTTTTTTTTTTTCTGGCCATTTCTTATTAAAAATATTATTTTAAAACTTTTTCCGAATCTAATTTGAAGAAATACATTTAGATATGCTCTTTCATCTTATCTGATGATAAAGTAGACATTTTTAATAGGATCTACAAAAGAACAAACAACAGTAAGCCTCTAAAATACCCCACAGCAACCTCAGTGTTAGATTATCACCTTATATTAGAACACAGAGGTCTGTACCTCACTGGCAATACACCAAATTTCCCTTCACCAATGTGATTACTGCCTTAGATTGTTGTTCGTACGAAGGGCACCTCATGAAGCCTTCCCTGTCGTTTTGGTTTGTATTTTTTCTCAAACTATCATGAAAGCAATCATTCCATATTAATAAGGATGTGTTTCATGGACCAGCAGTTAAAGCAAAAATATACAGCTATTTCAAGGTATTTAAAACCACTGGCAGAATATGTTTTATTCTTTTAATTCATACAAAAAGGTTTTTTTCCTATAGGAAGTGAGGCAGACATCTTTCGAGAGAAAGAAAAAACTATTTAAATGTCCTCATTAGAGAAAAAAATTGTCTATATTTACTTTTTATTTAAATGTGACCTTTTATAATTGTTTAATATGAGGTTAAGTTTTATTCTGAAGTTATAATATAGTGAAAAAGTTATTTCTTAGTTTTTGTACATTTTCAGGAAGTGAAACTCAAACACTATTTAGATTTATGAACACATTTCAAGTCTTTGTTGTAAATGTTGTATTATGACTTATTGGTACCAAAAGAAACAACAAAAACATTGGGTAAAAAGCCCAATGTGTCTTTCAATATGAGATTATACAACTGCATTAAAGAACATAAAATGCTTAAAATTTTATTTTATGCTTTTGTAGAATTGCCACCAAGAAATGTGGAGGCCAGAGTACCTGAGAGACCATCATATCTGCATAGATAACTCTTTCTGAAAACCCAGCTATTGCTCTGAGTCTGATTAAATCTTTTAGAAAGTTTACGATTATAAACAATCATATCCAATTTCAATTTTATGTTATTTAAGTGATTCATTTCCTTTAATCAAAACTACACTTTCAGATGACCTCTCTTCCCTCGCCCTCCTTCCATTCTGGAAATAATCCACAATAATCCAAAATAAAATAACAGATTTTAGTCAACAACTGCACTTAATAATTAGATTTGACATTTTAAGTTTATGTAATGAAATTAGAAACCCTTCCTTTTTATAGAGATGATCTACAGCCCTGAAGTCTAAGCTTTTCCCTGACTTCTACCTTCCTGTATCACCATGTCTTTAGACAAGGCTGCTTTATCAGCTTCATTGATAATAAAAATCTTATTTAAAAAAGTAGCCTGACGCTGAAACGTATTCTCAAGTGCCTCATGCTTACATTTGCACCATCTTTGGTCTTTAAGAACACAAGGACACTTATTTAAGAGCACTTGAAGTGATTATGTTCCCTTAGAGGGCCATGTGTTTCCCCCCCTACTGCTGCATCCATAAACCCTTAAAGAACATGAGTCAAGAGCAAAGTGGGTGGCACTGCTAAAGAAGTCTGCTCTCTTCCTCTGTTTCTGTTCCACTGACCCTGGACCATGTCTTGGTCCGGCTCTGATGTTTATGACTGTGTACTTGTGTTTGTTGTGGTTTATGCTTCATGCAAGATCCAGTTGCTGATGTCACATTCCGGCCTGCTAAAGCTGCAATAAGCCTATCGCTCGCTCTGATGTACGTCACCTAGCAGTCCTACAGGAAATGTGTGTTTCCTTTTACAAGTCTGCCTCTGGTTCCTATTAGGAGCACAAAGCAGAATACTGGACTGAAACTCTCAGGCCGTTTCTCTCGCTGTCAGTCTTACACAATAGACTCTTTTTGTTGAGTCATTTATCAGAGATAATCTTCCAAATCATGGAGTTTAGCTTTTTTCAGATTTTAGTATTTATTTTCTACTGGGTTAATGGGTTGACACAAGTAAAAGTGTCAGAAAGGCTTGATGTGTGAACAGGAAGCTAATTCCTACTAAATCATTAACTCTTGTTGATATGATACATTGCAGCTTAAGGGTATGATTTGTTGCTGTCTTCTATGATTTTAGAGAATCAAACAAGTAAATTCAGAAAGTATAACAGAAAATTAAGTGAATAATTTCTCTAAATAGAAGTCTGAGAAACTATGCATTGTTAAAAACGGTGGCTGTGTCCAAATGTCCACCCTAATCACATTATAGGGCACTATATAGTGATTATGCCATTTTAAAAGAGTGTCCGAATGTCTAGTGGATGAAAAAGTAGTGAACTCAACGATTCTCACAATGCACCTTGAAAAGTAGTGATCATCCATGGTGGCTAGATGAGCAGATATATCCCGATTGCTTTGCAAGTAGAGCTCTCCTCGCAGAACATTATGGGATTTGCTGTCACAGCGGCCCGCAAACGCCATAGGCTGTCACTACCTGACAGCAGCAACTAATAACAAAGATGGTGCAGGCAATGTTTTCGATTTCGATTCAACTTTATTGTCATTACACAGATACAGGTACAAGGCAACAAAATGAAGTTTAGGTCTAACCAGAAGTGCAATAGCAGCAAATGCAGGATAAATAATGGTTCCATAAATAAAGGAAATGGGTTTCTACTCAATATGTGCAGTGGAGTGACCAAGGGGGGCCAAAAGTAGTGATCATCTGTCAGAACGATAAGTTAACTGAGTCCACTATATGGTCCTTGCTCTATATGGTGATTGAGGGATTAAGGGGTCAGGGCGGACGTTCAGACACAGCCAAAGTCTCAATATTTCAACTCTGTTCAAGACATTGACCAACCTTTTGTCCTGCAGATCAGCTGTTAAGCTACTCTAACATAGGTTTCTCTAGCTTAAACAGCCTCAATTTTAAAATGTGTTTTAAAAACAGGTCAACTTAACTTGAATTAATTTTATTGATATGTTTAACACTTAGACCTGTTGATAATATTTTTCAATTTACCGAAATACAACCATTTAATTCTGGGTGAATTTTACCTGTCACTAGTTTCCCAGGCGAGATTAAAAATCTTCCAATGACATAAAGCTGTATGGTAAATGGTAAATGGCATGTACTTATATAGCACCTTTATTCAAGTCAGCAGACTTGACCAAAGCGCTTTACACTACATTCATTCACCCATTCACGCACACACTCACACACTGATGGATGAGAAAGGATGAGATGACATCTTATAAAACCTTATGGACTGAGAATGAGGTGTTACACAATTTCTGATGTATGTAAAGGTAACCAATACATTTTCCAGAGTAGACCTGTTTCTATTGATATCTTTACACAAGCCTTTCTGACATTAACATCAGGATTAAATAATAACATGAAAACAATTTCCAGATATTCTAAGCAATCCAGGGAACTATTGTGAACATCAATGAAATCTGATTAGTTTATTATGTCACCTCCCTGCATTACAATTCAACGTTTTGTGTGGAGTCCACAGAAAACATATGAAATTTGGTAAAGAGTACAGATATAATTCTTTATTCCTTTTTTGTTTTCCTAAGATGACATCCCATGGGCGCTAGGAAAGGCAGCAGTTCTTCCGTAATATAAAAATGAAACAGAGGATAAAAAATGTACATTTATAATGGAAACCACAGAGAAAAGGCTGTTTGTTGTGGTCCTGTGAACTCCACACAGGCCACTTGATTTTGTCCAGGTGTGTAGCTACATGGAGTGGCACATGCGACAACGGCAGCGCCTCCTGTGGGTTTTGTGAGTTTCAGAGTTACTGGAATTGTTTCGCTGCTTCCTGTTGCTGCTTGGTTGAAAATGAATCCGGGGAATTTGGTGGCTGCGGCCTCTTTGGTGTGTTCCCACAGTTATTTAGTTGTGTGGTAGCCAGTTTGAGGAGTAGCCTCCTATTTTCCTGCAATGATGTGGATGTAGTTAGAATGGAATTTCATTCATGTTGGTGGCACGTTTTATTTATATCAGAAGAACTGAAATTAAGATGAGTGATTAATTTCGGCTATTCATTTTTATCCCTATTAATTAAAATGGAACAGTGCAAAACATACGGCTTTGGCTCATTATTTATCTTCACTAATAATAAGCACTAATGTCTCACGCTGTGATAACAGAACATTAATCAGCATTTAAACCAAAGTGAAACCATGCAGGAAGTCAAACATCTGGAGACAGGCAGGCAGAGGAGAGGAAAGCAGAGAGAGGAAGAATTCAGCCAGACATCCAATTGCTCTGGGACAATTTTACCTAATTAGTAACTTCTGTTTTCTCAAGGGTTTCTTCTCTCTCCACCCCCTCCACTGTATGCGTCTGAGTGCATTAATGCTTGTGTGAGGGAACTATTGTAATACTCTTCCTCAAGAGCTGCAGCCAAGGCTGAAACCAACAGCCCACATGAGTGCTTGCAGGAAAAGTTACACTTTAGGAGGATTACTTGTCCAATCCTGGTTTCCTCTCAGGAAGAAGGGTTTCATCATAACCTTCCCCTTCCCACGACATTTAATTTAGACCCACTACATCCTCGTGCATTGTTCAGAGCTGCACATTTATTTCCCTTAAAGATCTTTCACATTTATGGCTTCCCCATCTGACTATTGAACCCTAGCGCTGCAAAAATATACTTCCCTTAGGAGGCATAATCTTGCCAGTCAGCAATTATGATCACAGGTGTCACCTAACACCAGTTTTTGGATTTCCTTCTGTCAAAATGAACATCTTTGTGCAAGCCCAGCTGAAACACACAAATATTGTAAATCATTTGAGTTCATCTGACTCTTCTTTTAAAAAACAAATTTCAGTAAATTAAATATCTGTGCCCTATTGTAAAGAAAAAACAAAACACACACACACACACACACACACACACACACACACACACACACACACACACACACACACACACACACACACACACACACACAATGTGGCTCAAGACCATAGCCTCAGATTTCAAGGCCTTGGATTTAGAAGATATCAATTAAAGGTAATTGATTAATTGAAAAGCTCTATCATCTAGTCAACCCTTTGTCTTTATAGTAGCTAAAATGAATTCACTTTTTGAAACTATGACACAGGTGACATATTAATAGTAAAAAAAATTTAATCTTT
The DNA here is from genome assembly GCF_000732505.1 of Cyprinodon variegatus. Lineage (NCBI taxonomy): Eukaryota > Metazoa > Chordata > Actinopteri > Cyprinodontiformes > Cyprinodontidae > Cyprinodon > Cyprinodon variegatus. The sequence continues at coordinate 514,545 of NW_015150536.1, forward strand.
TATGTTAAAACCTGTTATTTATCCTGATAGTTAAGAGAAATAAAGGCTTGAAAAAAAAAATCACCTTGGTGTGTGGAAACTTAGATACATAGCTGTTCGGTGAATAGGGTTACTAAAATAAAAGACATTTTAAGTGGTTAAATCAAACTTTATGGGAAATGTATGATTTTTTTATGGGTTCCTTCTCTGAACCTTGCTTTAGAAGACCTGGTTTAAATTAGACCTGTGTGTTTTGAAGCATAACGCTAAGATACTGAGTAGAATATGATGTGCTACACATCTAATTGGAAACCTTCTTAATCTAAAATGACAGCAGCATATTTATCTTAACCAGTAGAGAAAAATAAGAATAATCCTTGTTTTTTCTAAAAGAGATACCAAATTCACACAGAATCATGGTTCTTTTGAATAATCCATTCCCCCAGCACTCAGTAGTAAATCAGTCTCAACAGTAATGACTTTATGGGTTTGTGTATGAATATTGATTTTTTTTTATTAAATAAGACTATTGGCACTCCTTCAGTTATCATAAAATTAGCCATAGAAAGTGGGACAGCATATGAGGTAACTAAAAAACTAAAAAATACTGAGGTATCAAACTATTATCTTCATCTAGGCTTTCAACTTGTATATAAGATCCAGTTCTGAATAAGTTATTTAAGGAAATATTCTCTCTAATTTACACCTCCATTTTAGACAGGATTACTCTAACCCTGTTTCAGACATAAATTATATACTATAGGCTTTTAAGGTAGCTTTAATTAAACCTTTTGGGAGGTTTTTCAGCTCAAAGAGGATTGTTATTTTACTTTGTCTACTTTCTGTATTCCTGAGTTCCTATCTTGGATAAAGTTCACTGCTAGTTAAAATGTTTTATTGATTATGCATGTTGAAGTCTGCCCTGCTTGCTGTATACACATATGTTTCCAAGCAGGGCAAATCTGGCTAGGTTACGTTGAGATTTAGAGTTTTTACTAAGTATTTTCTACATAGTTGTGGTTACCTTGTAGGTCCAACCAGAATAGACCAAGGGTTTATCTCAGGCCTGAGCTATGCAAGCACAATTTCAGAGAATCATGTGGGTCTGACCGGCCCCATGCATCTGTAATGAGATCTAAATGCCACGGCCTCATGTGATCTGATCTTTCAGTGGATTCAATGCTAAATCATGTCTTGTGTATTCAGACCTTTTGGTACTTTCCATTTTGATAAATCGCTAGTTAGACTAAGTTATACTTGACAATCTTACGTTGCACATGGAAATGAGATGTGTAGAGAAAATGTCTGCAGCTTTTATACTTTGTCATTAAAGAGTTAAAGCAGTTCCTTTCTGACAGTTTTTGACAATTTTTTTAATCGTAGGGAAATTTGTGGGCTGATGAGTCACCTCTGTTTATGGGAGCAGACGGCCACATAAACATATCATTAACAAAAAAGGTAGGTAAGAACAGAGCAATTATTAACAAGAGCCTTTTGCAAAGAAATCAGCTGCATAGAAGTCTATGGAATGGCAGCCCTAGCAATTCATTAAATATTGGATAAAAAATGCCGTGACTTTTCAAACCTGAGTTGGTTTGAAAACTACTCAATAGTATCACATATGAAAGTGGTTCAAATCCGATTTTTTTAGAGGGTGAAAATATTGGAATTAGGTCGTCCAGACGACCATGACAAATCACATGTGAATTGCATCACAAAAGGATTGGATTATGGTGACATTTGCTAACAGGCTATCATAGCCACAGTGTTACTACCTTGAAGAAAAAAGACCTTGGGCATAAATCATACATAAAGCTTTTTTAGTTGGAAGTATGTTTTTATCAAAAATTCCAAAATGTTTTTGTGAGTTCAGCTGGAAACATAAAATATTAGCCGTTTTCTCATGATTGTTAGTCCTTTGTGTCTCCATGATTGTCTTGCAACGTGTCCAGGATTTACCTTCCCTTTCACCCATTGACTCCTGACATACTGTATACATGAATGACAGCCACTTAACAGTACAGTGTCAAGAACTGATAGATACGCAATACAAAAGAAGGCATGCTAATGCTCTAACCTCACGACCAGGTTAAATCGGTGAGTGTGTTTATAGCATGTGGCGTTTCTGACGTATAATCGTTATAGTGACACAGAAAGGATCTATATATAGAGATAAACTGTCAAAAAAGGTGGTCTTACAGTGCAGAAGTTGTACTCAGTGGAAAGATCACTATGAGTAACTTACATCCTGTGGTGTTCACTCACACACACTCACCTTCCTGTTTGTCAGGTGAAAGAGAAGCTGAACGCACCATGCCCACGCAACAACAAACATTTAAGTGAGATAAAAATAACAGACACCTCTTCAAAATGATGTATTTTTTCCGTTAGTTGAGATCAAACACACTCAGCGGCAGTTTCTCATACTTGAAACAACAGTATCTTACAGGTAAGGCTGTATTCCTGCAGTTTCGTGATGCTGCTATAAACCTAAGGTCCATGGCTTCTTAGGAATGGGCAGTGAAAGGCTGCAGGTCATTGCCTTAACTAATGAATATTGATTGTTACTGCAACACTCAAGTCGAAGTCTTAACGCTGATCTCATTTCTTGAGGCGCATACAGTACACAAGATTATACTGAGGTCAAAAATGACTAAAATAAAACTCTGATGTGAATTATTTGCTAAATACAATAAAATAAATATGTAACATCAGTGCAATTAACTATCTCAGGTTTTTTTTTTCCTGTAACCACACAGTGACAGTTTTGAAAGAATCACACCCGCATTGTTGAATAATGTGTTGACAGCTGGTGTAAGAGACTGTTAATCCACTAATGTCTCTGGTAGGGAGAGACTGTGCTGAATAGGCAGAAACCCACAGCACAGTAAAACAGATGGCCAGGAAAAAAAAAAAAATAAAAGTAATGCAGAGGATGCAGGGATGCTCCAGATAACGCTTTCTTAATGGCTCCCAAAGGCCAGACACAGCAAAGGAATAATACTGTATATTATAACCCTGCATATTCTTTAACTCAATTTATGAGGTTAAAGTTTCACCACAGAGAAATCTAATAACAGCAACTTTACAAACAGTTTACATAAAGATGACTACTATGTATATCATTCAATAAGGGAGGAGCCAAATAAAGTGCTCTGAGCAGACTGTGGCTTATTGTACTCATGTGATGCCTTAGGGAACATGACTGGGCTCATGCCACTCTGAATGTGATATTTGAAAATGGACAGATCATCAGCTTCCCTTTATCTGATCAAGGCAGCTCAACTATTTGCATTACTAACCAACAAGGAACCTATGAAGAATCAGTGGTTCCAAAGCTGGGTCAGTTGTTCTGCTTTTCAAAACTCTCCTGAATATATACAGTGATTCCAGTTTACAATATGGCGAGACACATTAAAATCAAAATGCAATCTCTATATTGTTTCATAATCTGACCTTAGTGAGAAAGCTGATTCATCATGAGTTGCCACTAAAACACAGTTTCCTCCATTTTCTCCCACTTCATCTTCTGACCAAGCTAAACTGGCTGTCACAGAGTCTGCTGACATAAACATCTGATGACTTTTGTTTACTTATTTCTATGGAGCTTTATAACTTTCCATGAACTGGTGACGTTGCATCAAACTTCTCTTTCATTGGTCTGTCATGGTCATGCTTTGTTTAGAATAGAAAATCCCTTGTGATTCCCTGGTGAGAAACTCTACACCTGATAATGTTGTATGCTAATCATGTGGGGAGTATACAGTGTGCAATATACAAGTGATCATACGCCCTGAGGTTTTCATCATTCAGTCACATTATAACTAAAAACATGAAAGTCTTTTATTGGGGTTTTATTTGGTAAACCAACACAGAGCAGAACAGAATTGTGAAAAAAAAGAAAGCATACCTTTTAAGCCCATTTACTTTGATACCTCACAATAAAATTCAATCTAACAAATCGCAATCAGAAGTCTGCCTTTTGTGTAATTTAATATAAATATGTGAAAGAATCAAGGGTTTGTTAAGGAAAATTAGTGTCCAAACAGCATCAGGATGAAAAACTACCAAACAGATCAAGGGATGAATATTGAAAGATCACATTTTATCCACCTGGATTGAACTGAAATAGAGGCAATCACCTATACCAAAAATTTGGACAAGGTGGGATAATTTTAGATAATGTTGAAAGATTCTATGAATAAAACAAGGGGAAGTTAAGTTTGTCAAAAGTCATTTAAGGGACTCAAAAAAAAAATCAAAAAGAAAGTTAAAAAAGTATGATTTGATCAATTCAAGATTAAAGCTTTTAAACTGTGACTAAAGCAGCTGAAAACTACTACTGAACTTTGCTCTACACACATCATCACCACAGAAATACCACTTATGGTAGGCTTAGAGTTAGACTATAGGAAAGCCTTTTTTCCTCTGAATCATGATGGATAGTCAGATAGCATTTTCATGGGGTTGAAGTGGCCAAGTCAAAGTTCAGATCCAAACGCTAATAAAACTATTCTGTGAAGAATGTTGCAAAACATGTCAGTGTCTTGATGTGCTTGGCTGGTGGGGATATAACCCAAAATGAATTGCAGCTCTAATTGCAGAAAAAGATGGTTGGACAAAGAATTTATTTAAAACACTGACTCCAGAACCATGTCACACTTTTCAGATTTTGAATTGTATGAAGATTTTAAAATCAATACCTTGAGTTGGTCCATTGCTTAGAATCCCAAGTTTTTGATCTTTTGTATCGCATGAAATCAAATGAAGCTTTCTATTTAGTTTTTAACTTTAATCATTGCACAAGTGCAGCTAATTTTTTATTTATTTCAGTGTGTTCTAGTTATATATCCTCTCTGTATGCTGTTATTATCAACTACAATACCAGCCTTTTTTTTTTCTTTTGTGCCATGAATTCCCTGGAGGCCGCTTTCTCTGTTTGGCAATCCAGACACTGAAAAACCTCCTACTGCAAGTATGTTGGAACTGCGGTCAATCGGCAGTAGAATGAGAGTGTGTTTTTGGACCAGGCATCCCGGCTCCTTTCACACATCTCAAAGGGAAGCTTTGTGCTCCATTCATTTCAGTGCGGAGGACTTACAACCCCCCATCGGCTGTTTTTAAACTCTGATTTATATTCATGCCATTTAAACACACCTGGAAGCAGGACATAAATCCTGAACATCATTCCTAAATCAAATGAAAATCAAGAGATAAAAAGTAATATTCCTACTAAAATATAAGGGGATTATTTTTTCTATGTTTTTTAAATTTCACCCAAATCTCTTGACTGCCCTTTTCTTTGTTTCTCTTCCTCTTTTGGCTTTTATCATTCCTCTTTCTGCTCTCCACAAAGCTGAACAGACATTAACCCTAAAGAAGGGTTCCAGACTGGAGCAGACTTAAAGGAGGGGAAATCCCATAATGTGGATCATCTGACACCCTTGCACTAACAGAGAGCCAAATTTCACAATGACACGCGGTTCAGCTCAGACGAAAAGCTTGTGCTAAAACAACACAGCAGGCTCTGAGTTCAGTCATGACATATTAGCAAATTATATCAATAATTCTAAAAGCATAAAGGATTAATAATTCAAAGAAAAAGAATAACTTACTTTGTTCTATTTTTTTGTTTAGCAAGAGCTTTGACATTAGCCTGAATAAACAAGTTTGCTCTTTAGGATGTTTTAAAAAGCAGAACTGATATAAAATAGATTTGTATAAAAGTACAGTGTGATTTTTTTCAATGATGACTTTCATTTGTAATCACAGTAGACTAGCGTCCAGACCTCCATCACCCCAGGCGCTGAAGCACACATAAAGAGATAAATCTAATCTAATGCAGGAACATGGGAAAAACCCACAACCTGGCTGTCTGACTGACTGAAAGCCCAATCAGTGAGCTGGGATAATGGGATTATTGTGCTATATTTCATGATGTCCCATGCCAAAGCCAAAACAGTTGTATGACTTTGTTTCCTGATGCGGGAGACTTGGACCCTGTGAACTCATGAGAGCTGAAAGCATGATGAATGATTTTTCTGTCAACTGGCCATTTTGGATTCATCCCAAGTCTCAGTCTGTTTAAGAGGATATTTTAGAGGTCAGCAAGCAGAAATCAGCTGCTGTGTACAGAGGAAAGAATTTGCTAATATTATAATAGTATAATAACAACATATAATAGGAATTCAAGCTAATGAGCTTGTTTCAAAAATAAAATATTTGTCTCAACATTCTCTCAAGTTTGCATATTAATCTCTTGAAAGTTCGGCCCTGATCTTTGAAATCTAAAATTTAAAAGGGTGGCCTTTACAAAGCTCTTGCAAGAGCTTTGTAAAGGCCACCCTTTTAAATTTAATCCAATTGAGGATTTGTAGGCTTTGCACACCTGGACTTTAAGCTGGGTGTGAAATTAACCATTTAAGTTAAACTATTCTGTAAAGACGAACATCCAGCCAGAATTTTGCTGAAGGCTATTGAGGGTGGAGAGCAGATCTTTTACTTATCAGGCTCCTCTTCATTGGAACCAACTACCAGTTTTAGTTCATGAGGTAGAAACCTTGTCTCCTTTTAAGGAAAGGCTTAAAACTTTCCTTTTTGATAAAGATTATAGTGAGAGTGGCTCAGGTTATCAAGAGTTATCTCTATAGTTATGCTGCTATAAGCTTAGACTGCTGAAGGAAATGGTGACCCTTTTTCATCATTCTATTTCTATTCCCCCATGCTGCAGTATTTGTTAGTTCAGTCTCTAACCTTATGAACTCTCTGCTTTTTCTCATATTAGCTTCATCTGGTCTGTTCCGGTTTGGCTGCGACACCATCCTGGAGAGAAACATCAGTTGCGCTGCTGCTGCCATCAACACCTTTATTTATAGGCGTTGGAGCTTGGCCTGTTTTTCAGTGTAGTCCTGTTTCTCTAACTGTGACTAACTGTATGTGCTCTCTTTCATCGTCTGACATTGGAGCTGGCTTCGAGCTCATCTGCCTGGCTGTTTGCTTCCTGGACGGGGCCACCTTTGGAGCTGCCTGACAGTTACCTTTTGTATCTCTGATTCTTTCTGTATGTCTGCTTCTGTCTCTTTGAACCCCAGTGTTCAAGGAGACAGAGTGTAAGATGTTGGAAAAAATGTACTTAACTATTAACTTCCTGTAATGGAAAATAGTTGTAAAAGTGCTATCAACTGTGTGAGGGGTTGAAGTGAGAAAGAAAGATAAATTTAACTTGACCTGCTTCATACTTAACAAATAAAAAATGAGCAAAATATATGTTTCCAACAAATTCACCCAGAAAACTTTCCTCTCTGTTACATGGAATAAAGGGGTTATTTTACGGTGGTTTCAATTTGTAACTTCACTGACTTTATTCATAGGTAAAAGGGAAATTCTTCTTTTTGAGGAACAAGATAAGTCACACTGCCATTTACCACATGATAAACAGATGTCACATTCATAAAGGACTGTGAAGGAGGTGCAACAATAGTTGTTTTAGTCAGCAAAACAACCCCCCTGCCCAATTCTGGATATCCTCGCAACAGCCTCCTCTGCTTTTCATCAAGTCCTTTCATCTTGCTTCAATAGTGTGGGGCTGTCCCACGGCTGCCACCTTCATCACCAAAGCCCACAGTACGCATTCATAAGTTTTTTTTGTTTTAATCGGGGGATCCTAGAAAACAATAACTAACATCTGAGCCGTTTGTGTATTTAAAGAGGAGTTGGCGTGAAGGGAAAACCAAAGTGAGACTTGTCTCAAAACAGTTGAAGAACTTTCTACTTAATAATGTGTGGGCTACTCTCTTCCTGTAAACTTTCCAGGGTTTATCACTGTGAAGTTACCCTAGTGAGACAGCAGGGTACAGAATACTTATCTGACAGGGTAAGAAGCAAACCTTGTATGAGAGCAATCAATGAGTTTCCCTCATCTCAACCCTGAAGCTCCACAAGCATACATGGGGTGGTGGAGCATGTGGACAGCATTAAGTTATTGTGAATTCACAGCTCTCCTGGCCCTCTGGACTGAGATTCATTGTCCATCTTGTGAAAAAGGCCCAACAATGGTCTTTCCTTCACAGGACACTGAAACAGGCTGGTATCTTTACTAAGCTGCTACGCATAATGTGCCTCAGCATGATAGATTGGTATGGAAGCTACTCAGAACAAGAAAGGAAGGAATTAGCATGGGTAGTAAGGAGTAAGGCAGTGGTTCCCAACCTTTTTGCCTTGTGGACCCCTTTGGGCATTTTTTCTTTCCCTGAGTACACCCCTCAGTCAAAACTATTGATGACTGCCAAAAAAGTGGAACATGCAATATCTAATTATAAAATAAAAGTTTTTTTTTTTTCATCATTTTAACTTGAGCATTTGATTGTTCAGCATATTCTTTTAAGCTCAATTAAAAAAAAAAAAAAAACATAAACATGTTGCCTGGAAGCTAGTAAAGAATCAAAGTAGAAAATAAAATAAAATCATACCATAAATCTGCTTTTATAAAACAAGAGCCCCTCTGAGTAATTCACCTGTAATGACATTTAAACTTGAGGAATTGGGAACAAAATCCTGAAAAAACTATAATCAGACTGACTGCATTTGTTTTACTTTGTTTTGCTTTCATCAGTTGTGGGGTAACAGCTGATACCAGGCTGTTCTCTAGATCCAGTCCATTCCTCTGCTCGGTTTTGATGTATGTCAAAGCTGAAGGTGAACTCAGACATATACCGGTAAGAAAAACTTACTTTTTGGTTGAAAACGCTTGGTTTTTTGGGGGGGGTTTTTGTTGGGTCCCCAAAAAGCAGAACGAATCCCAGCCCTATTTTATTGTATTACCTGAGAAATAAAATATCTCCATGTACCGCCTGCAATGCACTCAAGGATCACTAGGGGTACAAGTACCCCCTTTTGGGAATCACTTGTATAAGGGATTGTTGGATGACGTCTCTCAGATCAGTTTCGGCTCAAAGAATCTAGAGTGCAAAGGGCATTGCAGCTAACCTTTATCTGATTCACCCTGACAATGCACTGTTTGTCCAAATACCGCCAGGAAAAAAGAAACAGGAACATCAAATTAAAAACAAAATGAAATGTATTAATGGTGGCTCAGGATGTAGGGTCCTTCCTTTAACCAGGAAGTTGCTGATTCAAACCGCTGGTCTGTCCATTTGAATTTTTTGGTAAGAGACTTCACCTGCCTTGCCTGTTGTTTAATCTTGTCATACGCTGGTGTAATTCTTGGCTGTAAACAGGAAGTAGATTTAGAGAGCCATTGTTGACCACAGTAATTGATCAAGGTTTTAATAAATATGTTGTTTTATGTACTTTATTATGTCAACTAGTTGCAGAGATGGTTCTTGCTGTCTGGAGACTTTAACGGAGAAGTGTGCTTCTAATGCTGCATTTAAAATGAAAGGGTGTAGGAAACAGCTTTAAAGTAAGGTAAATATAAACAAGTCTACTAATATTTAATTTCACCTCTCCTTGAACACATAGATATGCATAAGAAGCCATATACACAAAAACACACCTATAAATTTGTCTTTAATTTTTTGTTTTATGTTTTTTGGTGTTTTCTAAGGATGCTTATTTGTCCCTTTTTATAGGTGTCTTTTAAATTTCTATTTTATATGTGTATTCTGAAGCAAGGGCCTCAAGATAATTTCATTGTGGCCTAGCAATTACAAAAATAAGCTTTCAATTAGTTACATTTGAAAAGAGTTTGAATTCATTTTAAAATTGGATTAAAAAAAAAACACAAAAAAATGGTAAACAGCTGTTTAACAGATAGGTTTGTTTTATGCATGTTTTTTGTAGCAGAAGATTGTAGTATAGTTTCATTTTAGCATAGAGTCACCTTAAGACAGCAGTCTTTCAATAATTAGAATCCAGGAAATAAGAAGAGAGAAGTGAAAATGCTCTGTGAGTAACATAGATCTAATTTTATATTACTATATGCGACTGGAAATTTGAAACAAAGTAGAATCACAATAAATAGGCTAAGACTTTGGGTACAAACAAGAAATTCAGCTTAATTTGTGTCCAGAATTGATGTTTTGCGTCTGCAGAGAAATTTTTCCTGAACCTAAACCTGTACAAGTCCTGCAGACATAATTGTCTAGAACCTGTTTCATTAGTCGCATTAAAAAGTGCAGTCCCTGCGGGACCTTCTCTAAAACAGTGTATATGTGTTAGGGCGGGCTTAGCTTTTACCACATAACTGACTATTAATGTTATTTACTTTCAGAAACAGAGTAAAGGGTATTACGAAGATTATACACACATATATATATATACACACACACACATATATATATATATATATATATATATATAT
>NW_015150536.1:524908-557011 GCF_000732505.1 Cyprinodon variegatus
ATATATATATATATATATATATATATATATATATATATATATATATATATATATATATATATATATATATATATATATATACCAGCAGTCACGGTGAACAAGGGGGTCGCGTCCCTATCTCTTCAGAAAGGACAAGATTGCAAATACAAGCGGTCGAAATTAGTTGCCTTCACAGTGTGGTGAGGGTGAGGAGCTCAATTACCCGGGAGGAGCTTGGAGTAGAGTCATTGCTCCTCCACATCGAAAGGAGCCAGCTGAGCTGGCTTTGGCATCTGTTTCGGATGCCTCCTGGTCGCCTCCCCCATGAGGTGTTCCAGGCATGTGCCATTGGGAGGAGGCCTCGTGGAAGGCCTAGGACACGCTGGAGTGCCACCAGAGCAGCTAGAGGAAGTGCGCGTGGATCAGGAAGTCTGTTTTGGAACATTTGGAATAGTTCAGCATTCAGATAGAAAATAACAGATGAGCAGAATAAAAGCGATAGATTCAAACCATCTTCAGGTTAGCTTGCCCTGACCCATGACTGCTCTGTGAAGTAAAATTTCAGATATTTTATCCATACTCAAAATTTGATAGACTGAGCTATCTATAAACCTTCTTAAGAAATAGTTTTTATAGAAGGAGAAGCATGACTTAAAGTATCTTTTTTCAACTTCACAAAAGGGTTTCAAATTAAGTTAATGCACAAAGGAGTGAATTGAAATGAAAGTATTTTCTAAAGATCAGCATGCCATCTGTTCATTCAGGCTCCTACAACAGGCTGCACTTGTACAGTTTTATCACTTTAATAGTTTCACATCTGGCTTTCTCCAATCCAAAAAGAGCAGCCTGCCACATGACTGCTGCTCATACTTGCCTTTGGAGTATTATGTCAAACTAGTGATGGGGCAAACCCCTGCAGACACAACTTCAGTAGTTAAATGAGGAGACAAGACAGCCACATGAAAGTAGTAGCTCTGCTTTATCCTTTGGAGCTTTAATCCTGTATCTGTTATGAAAATAACGATGGACATGGGAATACAGGAAGAAATCCCAGAGTTAGAGTAAAGGTCAAATTCCCTGTGCATCACTTAGAAACTGCTGTTTACAGTAAGAAATACTAAAGATTTTTGTGGGTTTAGCAAATCGTGGTAGCTGCTGATATTCATATATTAGATGTAAAAAAAGATTTGGCAAAGACATCTCTAAATAATTTTGTCATTGTTTTAGAAAAGCATTTAGCCTTTGCCCTCTATAACACTTGCGATGTTAACTCTCTGGAGATGACACAGGTCTTTCCATGTACGGTATATGTCCATATGTGGTACTACATTGGATAGGTATGCAGCATTTCTCAAAGTATATATAAAGGCATATCTAAATTGTCATGTTTATTTCTCTACTGTCGCTACAAGCATGCTTAGTGTGAGGGATTGTATTTGAGTCAATGAGTCAATGCAATCAACTGGTTTTCCTTAGATAGAAAACNCATGCTTAGTGTGAGGGATTGTATTTGAGTCAATGAGTCAATGCAATCAACTGGTTTTCCTTAGATAGAAAACTTTGTATCAATTTGACTGTATGATCTGGTTGAACTGTAAAGTGCCTTGAGATGACTTGTGTTGTGAATTTGGTGCTATATAAATAAACTGAATTGAACTGAATTTAATTTCATCCAACTTTTACTTCATTGTGGTATGCTGATGAAGGTTCTCAGTCATCCAGGTCATAGTCATCCCATAAAAATTCAAAAAATATCCACTGGACTTGGTTTTCAAGATTTGAAGACGTTTCGCCACCTCTCCAGGAAGCTCCAGCATTTGAATTGAGAAAGCTTCCTGGAGAGGTGGCGAAACGTCTTCAAATCTTGAAAACCAAGTCCAGTGGATATTTTTTTAATTTTTACGGGAGAACTTCATTGTGGTGATTCTGAGTATGCATCCACACAGACTAGCCGGTAGCACTGACTGCTCACCAACAGACCATTGAAAGCAACTGTCCTCTCTTTCGTTGCACCTTTCATAATCTTGATATGATGTAATCATACAATTGTCAGCTCCCATAGTATACAATAAGATAAAAAAAAATTGTAATTTAGTATTAAGACCTGCAATGCGAATGAGGCTTAAATAAAATTATTAATCTCCACTTATAAAGTGTGATATAAAAAGGTATTTCATCTTTTTTTTAAGAGAAATAAGATTAGGATAAAAAGGTTACCAGAAAAACACAATTTCCCCGTTGCAATACAAATACTTTATTTAGTACTGATATATAGCCAATGCAAACATTATCCTGATGATAAAATTTAAAAAACTTGCATTCCTTAAATCTGGCTTCATGTTTGTTTTTCTATTTATAGCTGAAGAACAGGGGCTTTTATTCTCCTTCAAATCTGAGCCTCGTACTGAACAGGCTATTCACTGGATTGCATAACTATCCCCATGGTTGTCCACAGCTCACTAGTAACTGCTTTCATGGAAACAAGAACGATAAACAGAATAACTTCCACCTACTTGCACAAGTCATTCATCAGTGAAACCTGTTAATTATCTTTGTTTATAGTTCATCCCCAGGGAAGGGTATTTAAAGCCGCAGCAGTGTATTGTAAATTCCTTTTCATAGATGTTAAAAATTAACACCGATACACTGAAAGTGAGAGAACATTTGGACATAATTCAGATCAGGGAGCTGTGTGCGTCAACTCTGCTAGGCTTTTCCTGTAAGGAGTTGGCCTTAACAGACATTTTACTGTAACTTTTAAAAGAATAAACATCACAATGGAAACAGATGTATGATTAGATAGATAATAGACAGACATGGCTAGTGCTTTTTATTGATTTTCCTCTATTTGAATGCCAACAATTAATTTATTAGTTGAAATCATTAAGATTATTTTCATTTATTCATACATACAAAATGCATTTGAATATTTTGATACAACACAACATTTTAATAACAATAATTATAATACAACTATCTTAAAACTATTTGGATGTATGGCCCCATGCCTTATCCAGGATTAGTCAATTATTAATCAGATTTCGTAACTAGTGTTATTTACACTTCATATCTTCAGCCAACATCAAATACTATACAAAAGATATGGTTAGAATATTGACAGAGCGGTGATAAAGCCTGAAGTATTGTAGTTTTTTGTTTTTTTATTGCTGTATTAGTAGTGCTGTTCTGGGACCGGGGTGATGCTTGGACTCTTCTTTAATTTTTTACCAAATTCATTTCACAACTTTTCTCCACAGTTTAAACTTTTTTTTCTATATTTTGTGATGAACAACCTCAGAAAATATTTGAAATGAATAAAAATTCTGATTAATCCTTCTGCTTCTCTAAACAATGCCTAGTTTTGTTGAATGTTTATTGATAAAACTTTGAATCCAAGCGATAAAAGTTCATTTATTTTTAAATAAAACTTTTTTTACACACAGTTACCCATACTTCCAGTTACTACATCTATACAGTATGTATTTGATAGGAATACACCTATTACTCCATAAGGAATTATCCCAGAAATGTTTAAATATCTTTCTTTGTTAAATGGAGAGAGAAATAAAGTTGTCTTTCTGCTTGCAGGCTCCTGTGTCACACTAAAAAATATCTAGAGTCTGGGGCTCTATGCAATTAGGCACAAGGGTGACATAGCTGTCGCCTCCTTCCCACTAAACAGAACCTCACACTCAGAAACAGAAGTGAGGCATTAGCACATCAGAGGAAACGTTGCTATGGCAATTAAACAACCCATAATCACCCAGAGAGTTGGTGAGTCAGCCCATATAAATCCATATTCATATAGAGATTTTTTTCCATCTAACTCATATGCTTCGTATACGTGTTTTCCTATTACTACAGCTCCACCATGACTGTCTGTGTTGTGGTTAAGTAACACATACACACAAACTGTTGAAGTGATAATAACCCTGCTCAGTTCACAGATTGATATTCGTGTGTGCTTCTTCAGTATATGTGTGTCTGCTGGGGAAAATAGGATTTCTCCTTTGTAATGTTTTCTTCAGTGACCACCTGCTTCTCCCTGACTCTGCCCTGTTCTTTATTTTCTCTCCACTGTTTTTCCTCCCTCTCTGATGTGTTTTCCAGAAACCTCCATGTGCTTATCCCTTTTCATCCTTGGATTCACTCTGAATCTTGCACAAACCAACATGGACAGCCAAAAAGCTAGTCTGTAATCCACATCGAGGCAGCTGGAGCAAAGGCTTCACTAGACAAAGATAGTTTTTGGTTTAAAATAGCGTAATACCACCAGTCTATATATATATATATATATATATATATATATATATATATATATATATATATATATATATATATATATATGGATATATGTTCAGAGAGAGAGAGAGAAAGAGACAAAGATGACCCTATTAAAAACGTGTATTTTATTCAGTTCATTTCACATTTGCTGTAAGGTTCAAACATTGCCCTTTAAAATATTACTATTGGGTTTCATCTCAATTATAAGCACATCTGATTTAAACTTAAGTGACAGCACTAATGTGGCAAATTTCTGGTGTGAGAAACAAAAAAACACACAAAAAACACAAAAACATTTGTTATTTATCCTATAGTATAGAGTATTTCCTCTCTAATATAATTTTAAATCCTTTCGAGGTGTTTTTATTAGCAATCAGTTACCAATAAACACCTGCTGCAGTCACTATACCCCTTGCTGTTATAATGCTTGGCGAAGATGGCTGTGGCGGCTTTCGTAAAATTCCTTGTTATCTGTTTTTGTATTTCCCATTTCCTGGCTGAATCATTCACCAGGCCTCATGCTGGGTTGTTGATTTATGACACACTGGCATTGCTTTCTCAGCAGCTTAAGATACTATGTAGTAATGGAAGACTAAAATATCTACCATTCCACAGTTATTTGGCTGGATGTTTGCAGAACAGGTTTGTTGTCTCAATAAAGTAAAAACTAAACAAAATTCTTCCTAAGGGTTTTTATAACGGTGACTTTGGATCTACGTGTGAAATTGTTAAATCATGTTTTCATGTAAATATGTACAGGAAGCAAACTGTTAGATGTTGATACAGTTGTATCTAGATATTTAAATGCAGCATGAAACATTATTATTTCTCTTCTCTGATGATTAATGAAGGTTGAAAATAACCGTTTACTGCCTGAAAATATGTCCAACAGAAGATAGTTATTGATAATACATGACATTCTTACCAAAATAAAGAATAAATTCATACGAATATATAGGTCAGCCATATTTCACTAATTAAAATCACACAGGGTTTGAAACCTGGAATTTTCCAGCTTATGATGATTAACACCAAGAGTTTGGTTTGGTTGTGTAGCTAATGTATTATTGTCAAAAGAGAATTTGTTTAAATTTTCTGTACTTTGGTGTCTACTCCTCATTAAAATACTTTCTTTTAATTATTCGAACAAAATCATCAAAAGAAAGTCAACATATGTGCTGTTTTTTAAGCTGGACTGAGCTGAGCTGATGGTCAATGGAAGATGTTCCAAGTGGTAATGGAAAATATTCCAGGGTGCCAAAAAGATGAAGTTATGTTTATTAGATTATTTACTAAAGTTTAATGAGTAGAAAGGAAAACATTAGCATTGATGGTTCCCACAAAGACAGCAAAGGCTCTTATATGGGTATAACAGCTGAAAACACAGTGTCTGCCTGCAACCTCATTTCTAACCAATTTGTACAGCCTAACCATGATCCCTACCCTAAATCTAACCATTACAGTTTCATAACCCTAACTTGAACTCTATTCTCACCTTAGCCCTAAACCGACATCTAACCTCAACACAGCATTTGTACCTATGAGGACCAGCCATTGGGCACCAAAAGAGCAGACGGTCCCCACAATGTGCTATGATTCAAGGGAAATGGTTCCCAAAATGTGAGAAATACACCCCAACACATACACATCCCTGTCTTTCTATAATCCATTTTCAACCCTTTCTAAGCCCTAACCCCGACAATAAATCTATTTTATCCTTTACTAGTGCATACCTTATCCTAAAGTAAATTCATACTTTATTCCTAAACCTATTAGTCCAAAAAGGACGTGAGCACCCCTCCTGAACTCCTACCTCCTACCTCCTGTTCCTAGTTCCTAATCCAGTAATAACACTGTCCAGGGTAGGAAAGTAGCTCCAGACTGCTGTGCTGAATGTGGACAGCCCTCATCATTACGCCTTGGAAACGCACATTCAACAATGCTTGTTGAATTGCATTTTGCAAATCATATGATTTTGGTATCCTTTCAAAATCCATGATAGTTTTGCAGAACTTTGGTTTGTAGTCAAGCTTGATCACAGATATTTTTCAGCTATGCACACTTATCTCAGAACCAAGGTTTTGTGAAGGCAGCCCCAAAACATTGATACAAATTTCATGTAGATTCGCCGCTAACTACTTGGATGATGTTTTGAGATGGATAATGTTTTGAGATGTTCTTTTTTAATATTTCTAAATATTCTTTCTTCTATGCATGAACATTTTCTGTGAAGTACACCAGCTTCCCCTGCAGTGGGACATTCACACAGCATAAGGCTGCTACAGTTGAAAGTTTAAAATGGAGATCCCAGAGGTTTCAAGCATTGCCTTTTGACTTCAAATCTAAATAGGGTCATTATGGTCAAAGACTACATTTTGAGTTTCAACAAACATGAAGACGTGCCTTAAATTTAGGGTTTTGGGTCCCAGTGTTAATTTCCAAACTAAATGTTTTATTTTATTTTTTACGTTGTGTTTGAACACTGTATATAATCTCTCTGAATCCATTTTTCACAAGATTGTTTTTTTTTTTTCTTATCTATATACATATACAGTTCATACCAAAACATTGTTGCCGATTTGTTTGCTTTTTCCTTGATGTCACTTCAGGACACAGTGTTTTTGAGGTGTCTGCATCTACAGGCGTGCCTTTGAGTTTAAACAATGAGTTAGCTGACAAAGTCATGATTGCCTTATTTGGGCTTTTATTAGTTGCTTAAAGGCAGGATAACTGTAAACACCTTAATGCTTTAAATGTTTAATTGAACGTCACAGTATTTAGCAATAACAGGTCTAAAGGATCAAAGGTCTAACCCTAACCTTTAATCCCATTTTAATTCAGCCTGGGATTTGAAAAAAAGTCTTATTACACAGTGTATCTATATTTGTGGTATCAGGTATAAATTGCATATGTCCTAAAGTAAAACCTGTACCAAACAGTGTAATGACAATTAAAAAGTTGAATTCTAATTCTAAAAGAAAAAAAAGGGTTATGAAAGGGGGTCAGAATAAGCTCCATTCATTTTTTTTTCTAAGAACAATTACATTTTAATTTAAAGACTATTGCATAAGAGCTGTATATGTAAACTATCTGGTTATGATTCCTAGGTTTATCATGAAGAGTAACATTTACAAATACATAACATCAATAAGACAAACTGAGAAAAAAAAATAACAATTAGAATAACCAGATGCACTAATTCAGGAAGTTATCCTGTCAATGTTTCCCAACTCTAGAAAAACACTTCAAAAAGCTTTTACCACACCTCATGCTATCACTGCTGTCTGTGTCATTGAATTTTCTTCAGATTCACTAAAAGATTGTGGCAGCTTTTACAATTGTCTTATGCCTTCAATTCAACCATTCACACTCTCTGCTTTGATATGACCCATTGATCATTTGTCTTGTAACTTGTTTTACTGTAAGTCTTGTCAAGGATATTCTCAAAAATGGTGCATGTTCAAATGTGTTAGAATAAACGTATTTCATGCTTCATTCTTCTTTTCAACATTTTAATCTGTTTCTACTGTATTCTGCGGAGCTTTGCCCCATGTCTGCAGGTGCTAAAGCAGATATCCTCATATCGACAAAACTGGACATGGGTCTGTGATAAAGTGTTACTAGAAAATAAAAAACAGTCCATGGCAGCCCATAGCACTGCTTTAAAGCTTTCAGGGTTAAGAAAACCATGTATTAAAAGTCACATTTTGTCAGAGAAGCTGACACTGATCATTTCAAAATATATGTATTAGCACCACATTTGCTAGTGATTTTGGGTTGTTTAATTAAACATTTAATGTATTATTTTTTGATAAATATTCTTAGAAAGCCTTTTGTAAAATATTGTGGTATATGCTGTTATTGTTTTTTTGTGGTTGTTGTTTGTTTGTATTTTTTTAGTATCTTGTGTGCCTTAACGGGAAACATTATAATTTTTTTCCATCTGGAAGTTTCTGGCACTTCTTTCATCATAGGAAGTCACTTGATTTTTTTTTTTTTTTTTTTTTTACAAAAACCTTTTTAACATACACTTTCTAAATCCAGTTCAGCAATTCAAATAGGCTTTCACATAAAATGTCATTTGTTTAAATCTAAAGAGAATTTGGCCAAGCCCTAATTTCTAAAACCTAATCAATAGGCCGGAAGGGTGGGAGACATTTAATCAATACAAGCTCCAGATGAAATACGTCATGGATCTGTTGTTTGAGCGGATCTTTAGAGGGGAAAATTAGGTTAAAGTGCAGCTAATTTGGATTCCTTTACCATATTCACTTTATCTTTTTGTTTCCAAAGTTCTCAATATATCTCATATATGCTTCTGAATGAGCAAATTCCAGGTCTATTAAATGCATTAAAAATAAACCTTCATCAGTGAGAAGATGTCTCTAGTCTTCTGTGTTTTTAAGCATAAAAATGTATTTTGAATATTTTTCTCATCATAGTTAAATACTGATGATGAAAACCATTTTTCTGTCCTTGCTGTGAAAAATTTTGTGAGTAGACATGACAATGAGTAGTATTCAGAGCAGAGGCGTTTGGCAAAGGGAGACAGTGGAATACCAGAGAGGAGTTAGACATAATGCCGCCGCAGTGAGAGAACCACACACAGACAGAGTTTCCAGAGTTATGTTTGCTGTGTGTAACAATCAGAAGCCAGACTGCATCATTCTCTTTCCTCCAGCCTTCCCGTATTACCTCCTTCTCTTCTTCCGTTATGTCTTCTCTCCTGGATTCATATCTGTTTCATGTCTTTATCATTTGTTTTATTCCCATCTGAGTTCTGAACTATACCCACTACAATTTTAATCATGTGTGCAGTGCTGTCTCTGCACATTGAATAGAACCAGGAGCAGAGGCCTGACTTATGGAGGATTCTGAATCCATGGTGAGTAAACGAGGGAACGAAAAAGCAGTGGAGGGCTGAGGGAAGCAGAGGTGATGTCAATGCTCAGACGTGATCAGCATACATAACAGGATCACTGCTACAACTGTTGTTCTCTCTGCTGTTGTCTGCTGCTGAATGGATTATATCTTAAGGATTTGTTCTACTTATTAATGCTTCCATGAGTCTTAAAACATGAGTAAGCCTCTTACTAAAATATGCAACAGTCTCCAAAATTAAAGCACATGAACACGATTGATTGTTTTTGTTTTACCTTAGTCAGCATTGCATAAACTTGTGTAATTTCTCTAAGTCCTCCGTTCTGTTTATGCTCTTTTATAGTATCATATTGGAAAGTCATTTTTAATTTCAGCTAGAAGACTGGATTGCAGGTCAAATTTGAGGAGATGTAAAAAAAAAAAAATGCAATGTTTCTGGATGGATAACATACATGAAAAAAATTCCAAAAAAACAACTCAGATTTATACTAGTTAAAGTTTAAGAATGATCAATAGCTTTCTCACCACATGTTTTATTGTCTGAGTCCACTTAAGTATCTATTGTGGCTTGTGGAACACCAGAGCCATATCCTCACCATATGCAATAATACAGTGGTCCTGATTTTCCTTATGCCCCATTTACACTACCCCTCTAAAACCGATCCGTGCTGAATTCGGATTGAGCTTGGATCATATAACCATGCTGAACTTGGTTCTCATGACCAATTACACATCACGCTAGCATGGTTCTTTACCTTCTATCAGCACACCACGACACTACAGCTCCTAAGGTGGGAGTTACACAAACAAAAATGGCGGCACCCATAACATTCAGGAACGTATGTGTCTGGATAGCAGCAGAGGGAAATCCAGGACAAGGTCAATAAATAGTTCCAGGTTAGGCAACGCGCAGGCAGACAAACAGATCAGGATCAGGCAGAAAAGACAGGAAGTCAGGTCAAACAGGGATCAGGCAGGCTCAGAGGCAGGGACAGATAAGTTCAGGCAAACAGGCAGGAAGTCAGGAATCAGAATGCTGGAATCAATGTCTGGAAATAATTTGGCACTGGTGTTTGGTCTGAAGGCTGGTTATATAGTGATAGGTGCAGGTGGATCAGATGAGTAGTAATGATGTGTGTTGGAGCTGAGCAAGACTTGTTGATTGTAATTTCTCCTCCTCTCAGCAGGTATTCTAGTCCCCTCGTCATCAGCAAACCCCAATTATCCCAAGTTTGAAGGGAGCTGTTTCCTGATGCTTCAACTCCTTCCAAAGGTCCTCAATAGGATTTAACAAACATGTCCTCATTGGTCGTCTCCCATTAAGTCCACTTTGGCTCAAACAACAGTGAATGGTGGGATCTGACACTGATGTTCCTTAAACTTGAAGTTCACCTTTAATCTTTATAGAAGTTTTTCTTGACTCTTTTTTAGAGCATTCTTTATCAATTTCTTTGATTTGATTTCCGCCATGTCCATTAAGGTTACCTACAATCCCTTGGATCTTAAATTTCTGAGTATGTCCCACAGACATAACTTTCTGAAGGAATGGTGTGGACATGTCCCCACCAAATTTGGGCTGATAGGGACAGTCCTCACTAATAATTTACACCTTTTTTCCCGATTTCCACACATTTATTTTAGCCACTGGTGATCGGGTTGGGTGCTGCTGTCTTTGTTCAAATTGTTCTTAGTCTTTGTTTTTTCCTTGCTCTCCTGCTGCTCCTAAGTCCCCCTTATCAGTTTACCTTCATCTGTCTATTTGAGATATATTATTTGCGGTTGCTCCAAGTTTACAAGAAAAAAATATGTAATGCTATATTTAAATTCAAGATATCTTTTTGTCTTTTGTAATTCAGCAAGACTCAGAGATAGCTGTGCCGCCCAACTCAGGGAAAGATACAGTCAGACTCAAAGGTGAGATAAACCCACAAGAATCAAAGCACAGTAAGAGAGTAAAAATCAGTGTATAAATGAATTTTGCACTAGACTTAGACAGATTTTATTTAGTTATTTTGTATACAAAAGTGTAAAAAAAAATACATTTTGTTATGTACAGCTCTCTAAGCAGCAGTGATAAACACTGTGATGAAAAAAAGCTATGTAAACACACGACTGTATAGTTACAGTTTTAACATGCAGTTTTTGTTTTTCTTAAATAACCCATTTTACATAACATTTAGCAGTTGTATGGCAGTGGGGTATAAACTGTTCTGGAATCTGCTGGACCTGCATCGGATGCTTTGAAATCTCTTTCCAGAGGACAGCAGGGAGAACGGTCCATGGTGGGGATGTGAGGGGTCATTGATGATGTTATGGGCTCGGAACACGCAGCGCTGGGAAGAAATGCCTTTAATGGGTGAAGAGGAGCCCCGATGATCTTCTCTGTAGTTCTCACCACTCTTCTCACTTTCTTCGAGTCTGAGGCGCTGCAGCCTCCACACCACACAGTGAGACAGCTGGTCAGAACGTTCTCTATGGTGCTTCTGTATAAGGTGGTGGGGGCAGGTGGGCTCTCCTGATCCTCCACAAGAAGTACATGCTCTTTTGTGCCCTTTTGACCAGTGGAGAGTGGTTAGGCCGGTTCTTTCTGAAGTTCAAGATGATCTCCTTCGTCTTCTCCATATTCAGGATCAGGCTGTTACCTTTGCACCAGCCCACAAGCTGCTCAACCTTCTCTCTGTAGTTCTGGTCGTTGTTGTCACTGTGAGGCCCACCACAGTGGTGTCGTCTGCAAACTTCACAATGTGATTGCTGGTGAACCTGGGGACGCAGTCATGTGTCATCAGGGTGAACAGCAGGGCCCACAGGAGGCAGCACTGAGGGGAGCCTGTGCTTAGGATGATGATATTAGAGGAGTTCTGTCCAACTGACTGAGGTCTGTTGGTGAGGAAGTCTAGCAGCCAATTGCAGAGGGATGTATTGAAGCCTAGCTGTTCCAGTTTGCTCATCAGATGCTCCATGCACCATCGGATGATGGTGTTGAAAGCTGAACTGAAGTCCTGGAACAGCTTCCGCACGTGGGTTTTCTTCTCCAGGTGTGCCAGGCTCAGATGGAGAGCAGCAGCGATGGCGTCCTCAGTGGAGCGGTTTCGTCGGTAGGCGAACTGGAACGGGTCAAAAGTTGGTGGCAGACTGGAGATGATTTATTCTTTAATAAATGTCATGGAAAAGATGCTGCATCTTCTGGCTGTGGTTCTGCTTCGCTGATTTGATGGCACGGTTTAAGTTGGCAAGCGCTTTCCTCAGTGCCTCTTTATCACAAGACTTGAAAGCTGAGTTTCGTGCTTTTAGCGATTTCAGAACCTCTCCATTCATCCAGGGTCGTTGATTGGCCCGGCTGGTGATGTTCTTTTTGATGCTGATGTCCTCAATGCATTTGTTAATGTAGGCTGACACAGTCATGGCATACTCATCAATATTTCATAA
The DNA here is from genome assembly GCF_000732505.1 of Cyprinodon variegatus. Taxonomy (NCBI): domain Eukaryota; kingdom Metazoa; phylum Chordata; class Actinopteri; order Cyprinodontiformes; family Cyprinodontidae; genus Cyprinodon; species Cyprinodon variegatus. The sequence goes on from NW_015150536.1 coordinate 537,479, forward strand.
GTTGTCATATGTTGCTGCAGCCTTGAAGATGTTCCAGTCAGAGTATTCAAAACAGTCTTGGAGTTTCTCCATGGAGCCCTCAGACCACACTCGGACCTCTTTAACTGTCGGTTTAGCCCTAATCAACTGGGGCTTATTTGCAGGGATAAGCATGACTGAGAGATGATCTGATGACCCGAGGTGGGGGTGGGGAGCTACTCTGAATGCATCTTTGATGTTAGAGTAAACCAGGTCTAAAATGTTTTCACCCCGAGTAGCAAAGTCCACATGTTTTTAGAAATGAGGGAAAACATTCTTCAAGTTAGCCTGGTTAAAATCCCCAGCAATTATGAAAACAACCTTTGTGTGTGTGGATTGGAGCTCAGAGAGCCTGGTATAGAGTCTTCATGGCCTCTTTTGTGTTGGCACTGGGGGGCACGTAAACAGCAGTGATGCTAACCACACTAAACTCTCTAGATAGAATGGCCTACAGTTAACAGTCAGAAACTCGATGTCTTGAGAGCAGAAGCTGGCGACCGATCTAGCATTCTTGCACCAGCTGTTGTTGATGCAAACACAGAGCCCACCACCCTGAGTCATACTGCGGAGCTCTTTGTTTCTATCGGCACAGTATAGTGTTAGCACATCCAGGCTAATAGCATTGCCCTGGTAATGCTATAAATAATGCATTAGGATGCATCTGTCTAACTACCTACTGTACTCATATAAATAGCAGTGTATTGTGGTTCTCGTGTTCTCAACATTAGGACAGCATTCCATAAATATAAGTATGTTTGGACTCATTTATAGAAAATACAAAAACCTAATAAAAGTGGGTCAAGTAACTAAGTCCATCGGCCACCACCCTTAAGGCTGATTTATACTTCAAAACTAGGTCATCTGCGTAGGTGACGCAGTGAACCCAAAGACGCCCCCGCACCCTCCACAAACACTCTGCTGCACCTCTCCCATATTGTAGGTGACTGCAGACAGTGCAGCATACAGGAGGCCTCAAATTGGTCAAATCTACATCTGCGTGCCGCCTTGTTTTTTTTTTATGACCGCAATTGTGGAAAACAACTCGTGAAGATGGACCAACTAAAAGAGCGAGGCTGGCAAGAATGCCGGGACCCTTTTTCACCTGGATCCCAGCTCTTTTTCGCCCTCAAGTCCCTCCGTTGTCAGACAAACTTGCCCCCACTTCCTCACCACCTCGGCCGTATCTAGACCCACAGCCAGTTCATGATTGACCCTCTTGTGTTGTGGCGTGGAATATAACATAGTGCAGACCACTCTTCAAAATTGAGCATTAATCAAAAATGTCTGCGTCAAGCTCACTGCGACACACTACTGGGAAGTATAACCAGCCCTTTAGAGCCTCTCCATGAACATTCATCACAAGTTACACCCTTGATATGTCAGACAATAGTCACGGGAACATCACGCTACTTGGAAGTGGTCTTATAGCCTTTACATATAACATTGCTTCACTATAACTTTTTTTTTTGTCAAGCTCAGAAAATGTTTCACAAAATGTTTATTTAGAAACTGCGGTGAAAAGCGTGGGCGTCTAAGGCAGGAACCTCTGCAGGAAGAGAACACAGGTTACTGACTACATCTATCTGGCAGAGGATGAACGTGCGAGTCAATAACCTGGTCTTAATGTTCAGTAAATGCCCTGAAGTCATGGCGGGTGCAGCCCAGAGAGTCCCAGAACCTTAAGGCCCGGAGGTTGGAGGACAGGCAGGAGATCAGATCCAAGCAGATAAGGAAGAGAGGATAATTCAGAGGGTGAAGCAAAAGCCAGTGTCGAAGACGTGCTCAGTATTCAGAACCAGGAGATCAGAGATACAAAGATGTACCGAAGGAAAATCCAGGATGGTGTCATGAAACAGTTCCAGGGTCAGTACACAGGCAGAATTCAGCAGGAGTCTGAGGACAGGTAAGGCAAACAGATTAGAACAGGGACGGGCAGGCTCAGAGGTCCATATGCAGAAGAAGTCAGGATCAGGCAATCAGATAAAACACTATTACCCAGTAGAAGACCCAGGGCTCAAATAATTTGACACCAAAACTGATTGAAAGCTGGTTAAATAGAGGCTGAACCAGGTGGATCAGATGTGTGGTAATGAGAATTGGGCTGAGCTAGGCAGGTGAATGAAATGAGTAATCAGGCCAGTCATCAGCGCCAAGATTATGACACTTTCTAATCTCCCGAGCAAATCCTTCCTTTTTTTCCTCTGGCTCATGTTGAGTGTGGTACACACCATGTCAACAAACCACACACTGACTGATTACAAGATTGTAATCTTAACATTACATTTTAACACTTAATTTTCTGTTCTTTCTAGGGTAAATTTTACTGGAATATAAAAATGACATTGTAAGAATAAAAAATGTTTATGATAATGTGATATCTCTATAGTAATAATTTGATATTATATTGTACATACATGAAGTGTATGGTTAGTACAAAGGAGCTTGATCTTAAAATGTGATATACGTAGATCTATTTTTCCTTTCACCTTGTTAGCTGCTCTGCAATTCTATTAGTTATTCCATGTAATTTAAACATTAAGATGTGATTGCTTTTAGATTGGCTTTTTATTATTTTACTTTGTTAGTTTGTTCACTCTGAAAAAAAAACATAATAACAAGTATATTTAGAATAAATGTCATTTGTTAATCCTGAATGCACTAAAACAGTAAAAAGGCTGTGTTACATTTCATAGTCACTGCAAATTTCTGTTTGTTTTTTTCCAACTCACGATAGGCAAAAAGGTCAACCAGGATTTCATCTGCCTTGACGAAAGGAAAGGAACGTTACGTGACACATGACCTTAAGCTTCACCAGCTGCCAATGCCACATAAACCAGTGCCACCACAGCCCCCCTCCTTTCTCCTCCCACTTCTACTTTTCCTCTTGTCTTCTTAGAGTGACTGCGCGCTCTACTGATTGCTGATGCTAAACCCCCATAACCCACGAAGCCTCTGCTCCTCCACCTTGTCCCCTCCTCTGACTGACAGATGAAGGGGCCCCTCAGCTCAGCACAAAAACACGGCTGCTCGTCTGTCAAGTGGAAGTGCAGGCCAGAATGGGCCCCCACTGATTCCTATTCAGCTCTACTGAATGACATTATTGAAATCCGAATCCCGGCTGCGTGTGTGGAGGCAATAGGCTCACACCTGTCCTCTTCGTATGTCTGCCTACGAAGACAAGATAGGAAAGGGGGGGAAGGCTTAAGGAATTCACCAATGCACTATTCCAGCTGTTATGCCTATCTGTGTTTTGTAGACAGTGTAGTGTTCCTAATGGTTACATTTATCTTTGTTGTAAGAAATGCCAGCGTTACTTTGTGTATTTGAGTTAAATTATAAATAGTAGTGTAACAGGTTATTCTGAAAGAAAGAAAGAAAGACCTTAAAAATGAAGTTCATGCTTTACATAAGACAGACAAAAAAAAATATTGTTTATGCTCTGCAAACAAACATGGAAGATAACTCAGAAGTTTTATAAAGGCAGAGCAACATTCATAGGACTTTGGACACTTTATCCACTTTATGCTTGTACCAAATTCTTGTTTACAGTATGAATATGAGGAGAATACATCAACAAAGTGAAAATTCTAGTTTTTGTTTTCCCACATGTTGCGTGAGCTCATCTGCATATGCTCTTTGTTTCTGAATATGTCTGTGCGGGGGGAAACAGCTTTGCAAAGCTGCAAGATCCCAGATAATATCTAATTGTTGTCTGAGTAGAGTATGTGTGTGCAAGATATAGATATAGTGACTTTCTCTAGTATTTACATAATTGTCCATCACTGTTTAGTACCTGTGTGATTTCCCCTTCTTGTTTTCCACACTTTGAAGTCTGAGTTTGTCTGAGTACTGCACATGCACAAATAACAACTTGCTTCAATTTAAATTTAGAAATGTGGCAAGTTGCTTTGTAACATTCACATTGCATGCTCCATTATAAAATACATAAAAGCTCCATCCATCCTCTTATCAACTTTGTCCCTGTTAAAAAAAAAAACAGGGAGAAAGAGGGCCTGTGAGCTGACGAACAATGCTGGTATCTCAATAATTATTTTAAAGAAATTAAGTGCAAAGTTGAAAAAAAATTGTTTCTTGTTTTTGAGGCTTTGCAACCACAGCAGAAGGGTTTTATCTTCTACCAACTTCTTGTGAAAAAATAGGCTGGGGTTTAGAACCTATTCAGTTCTTATGTATTTTTATTATCTTGATTGAAAAAAATGTCTCACAGTAAAAATGTCTTTTTACTGCAGCAGGAAATAGATTACATAATTAAAATTTTAACCAAGGATGTCAAATGTTAGTAATCAGTTGTAAAATAATCAAATACATAAAAAGTTTTTATGATCCAAAATACCTATATATTTAATAATAATACCTTTATATATTTTTATATATATGTATATATTTTTATATATTTTTATCAGTAGTAAAAAACTTCAACACCTTTTTTGAAAGTTATACAGAACCACACACAAAAATGAAAAATGTGCAGAGGCAAGTTTATTTGTAAAGCACAATTCAGTACTTGGACAATTCAAAGTGCTTTACATTAAATAAATAATAAAATAGAAGAAAAATAAAATAGAAGAAAAATAAAAGCAGAGAAAAGGCAAATAAAGATTAAAAACACAAGTAAAACAAATAAAATTTTTAGATCATAACCTTAAACTAATAATCCCTCAGTAAACAGTTTAACTTCAAAAGTCAAAAGCAGCTCTAAACAAATTTGGCTTGAAAGAACTCAGGCTTTCAGCATTTTTACAGACGGTAAGCGGTTATTCTCTTTGCCTTCGGATTACAGTAAAGCCTTTCATGTAATTCACTTATTTTTTTGAAAAGGATACTGAATAGGGACTCTAGTTTATGAAATCGAAAGCTTTGTTGAATGTTTTGGGTGGTTTTTGCTGTAGCTCTCTCAGCAATGCCTCACATGGAAACTGAGTTAACCATAACCCACTTTGGCTTCATGATAAATGTGTATTAGAATACACACAGAAAGACACATGTTAAGGCTTGTGGGGTAAAAGAAAAGTTAAAATGAGAGAAATAACTGAATCTTTCAAAAAAAGCAACTAGTGGTGTATATCTGTTTTCCTTTCATTCTTAAGAAAAAATGAAAGTAGGCCGATGTTGAAGTCAGTGCTCTAGATGTTAGACATCTGGGTTACCGGAAGTGCTTGGTTGGTCGCTCCAGTTCAGGAAAGTTTAGTTTTGTGGTTTTCCATTTGCTTCTGCAGATGCATATGCAGTATCCAAAATGTTTATGTCTATAGTGAGCTAAAGACATGCTTTTGATTATAAATGATATATTTGGTGTCTTACAAGAATACATTTTCCCTGGTTTTCCATTTTTTCTTAGTAAAAGCAGAGCACATCATCTCCTTCAGCATGCAGCACACTGATTTAATTTAGTCATATTTAGTCATATACCAAAAAAACTATTTAAGGTGAGATTGCCTTACGCTTCAAAAAACACCAAAAAGTAAGTAATTAAATAGTTTTTTTGAACATGACTAAAGGGATACCCACCCGCTGAGGTAGTTTAAAGTCTATTTTTCATACAAAACTAAAGGGATAAACAGGGATAAACTAAAGGAATAAACTGGTATTGACTATGGGTATGCTGGTCTGAACGGGTATACTCATCTGACAGAATACCGTTTTTCCATTGGACACAGATTATTCTCACAGAGAAAACAACAAATATCTTCGTACTGTTTAAAATCAACCTGGTTGTTTTTCTTTTTCTGACAAGGGTCCGATTATTCATTTTCTTTTTCCACTATTAATTCTGATATATAAAGAAAATGTCACAAAATACTGGGTTTTACATTGGACTCCTAGTGGATACAAAAAGGTGGGTGCAGTTGAAGGAATTTAAGTCACTTTCATGGCTAAACAGACTAGAAGTAGTGAATTTGGCTGTTAACATAGCAACATTTAGCAGAGTAATGCAGAATTTACTCAGCATAGTTAACAATGTAGCATTTTGTTTTTTAACTACAGCAAAGTAACCGTTCCTAATACTGTTTTGATTAACTTTTCTTTGAAAAGTTAGAACTGTATAAGTTTGGTTTTTGCATCTAAAAACTATGAAACAGTCGAAAAAATATTGATTAAAGAATGATTCCAGAAAAGCCTTTTTTTCCTGAAGTTTTGGCTTCAAAATGATCTATGGCAAAATCCCAAAATCCCTTCCTCTATTCTCCTCTCCTCTACTCTTCCTCTCTCACAGTACATGACCCAACATGTCCAGACAGGACAGTAGGGAAACCCCCACCCCAACATGGTGCGGAAGCTCCCGGCATCCTGAAACACAGGAGTGATATGTTACCATGAGAAACAAAAAGCAAAAGACTTGTTATAGTGCACAGCTATTATCTCTTTTTTTCTATTTGTTATGCAGCTCCGTCTGAGCTGACAAAGATGAGTGACCGTGCTGACAGTGGATCAGACAGGCAAGCAGATGGACAGACAAACAGAGGCTGAAGAAAACAGAAACATCTATAAATATGGATGCTCCTGCATAAGTTCAAGATCAGGCAAAAGCTCCTGTCTGATTGCAAGTGTGCTCTTTGTTGGTGCTAATATTAATGTGCTTTCATTCATTTTTTTGTTTTCTGGAGAATGTACGACCTTTGACCACTTCCCTCCACCCCCCAACACACACACATAGTCATCCCCCCTCATCACAGCTCCCTGCATCCTGTGCAGCTGTCAGAAAAAGACCTGACCAAAGAACAAGTCCCATCTGTCGCCGTCCTTTAAAGGTCGGGGGCCTGTGTGTGTGTATTGGAGTTGCTCAAAAGCTTCTTTCCACCTCATTAAACCCTGCTGTTGTCTTGTCTCGCACTCTCCGGCACACTTTTGGGGGTTACAGGTTTTTTTAAACGCAGACATCGTCACTTCAATGTCTAATCTGTTTAGTGTGTCTACATATGTATGTGCCCTCACTTGTATGAATATGGGTCCCCCATTGGTTTTTGTCATTGTGTGTGCATGGTGTACGTCAGCTGGTACCCCATTATACATAAAAAACAATGCAGCGCCTAATCTTGTTTGTTAGGCGTAGCTTGAAAAACCTTATATCCCCAAATATTCATGTATTATCAATTTCTTGCCCCGCCAACGACAGCTGCATAAACTTGGTGCTGGTTTATCCTGACTCATAGCATATATATGAGTTCAATTCTTGAATTGAATATTGAATTGAATTCCCCTCTTTGTTTAAATGCATCCAGGAAATGTAAATGGTTTGTTTTGGAAGCTTTAAAAGAAAGAAAGAAATGAACTTCTTTTATATGTTACACCTTTCTAAAGGCCTGGTCTGTTGCCCTCAAAACAGACAGATTTCATACATTAGTCAATATTTTGAGGTGCCTCTCCCTGTTGGCTGACAACGAAACTACAATCAAACTCACGCATTGTCAATATCAGACAGTGAGTAACACGTTCAACCTTTTATCAGAGATTAAGATTCATTTGCTTGTGTAAAGTGCATCTTAGACTGGTGTAGCCTGCTGGATATTTTACTGCCATAAAATAACCTGTTGAGGAAAATAATAATTCAGGATATTAACATAAAACAGTTGAATACTTTAGGTCTTTACAAACCGAAAGCTTTGCATGTTAATGACCTCCTTTAAAGCTGAACAGAATTCCTTTTATTTATAGTCTGATCCCTCTCTGGAAATCCCCTGGTTCTGCACGCTATCTAGCAGCAATCATATCCAGACATTCTTGAATTACGATATCTGCTGCAATAAAAACGTTACTGCAGCTGATTTGTGTGGCTCAGATTTTATCCAGGTAAGCTGGATTGTGTTGTTCTGGGCCACCAAACAAGGTTAAAGCTCACAACAGGTAGGTCTGGAGAAACACTGTAATAAGGAGAAAAAGAAGTGGGATTTGGAACAATTCATCAGTGTTGCATAAAGGGATTTAAGCCAAAAACAAATGCGTTCTTGGGGAGATTACTGAGGATCATAAGCAAACACATGATCCCTCATGTCCGGCCCTGTTAGAATACATTCTTGGAAATAAAGCCACAAAGGTAGCCTGAAGGCTGATATACAGAAGTCCGGCCAAGGATAAAGCTCAGTTTACTCACAAAGAATTTGTATAGATTTGTAGAAGGCTTAATGACGCTTTACTTTAAAACTTTAAGCTTTAAGCTGGTGGTTTAGCCCTCATATCATCCCTACTTGGATAAGAAGGGAGACATAAGTTTTTAGATTGATTATTATAACTACTTCCTGCTCTAAAATATCTATAAAATAACAAGATCTACAGCTGTTTCATTTTGCTTTTTTAATTTTGTAAGTTTCTGCTGCAATAATAATTACAGTAATGTAAGTGTACCTTCTCCCAATAAAAACAAAAACAGTTATTGTTGGGATGAGGAAACAGATAGTTAAGATTTCTGAAATTAGCATTCTTTGAGACCCTATCCACAGATAATATAATTATTACAGTAGAGGCCTTAATAAACCACTTAATAAAACAACAACCTTGTAACAAGACCTGAGCTAATTAAAAGGCTAAATAATGCAACATCCAAGCTTTCTAACGTTGCTTTTGTCTTCAAATGACTTAGAATTTGTACATTTGTCATCTAAATATTTTTTGTACGAATAGAAATATCTGAGCACCTCAAGTGAAAAACACCTCAGCCTCAGCTATTTCATCCCATGATCCCCCAAAGTTATTTAAGTTTAAATCTAAACATGACACGACGGAGAACTGGCACTCTGACTGGGCATTACTTAATAGCTACAAGTTAAGACAGCATCCACTTTGAACCCAGTATTATTCACTGATCTCTTGCCAGTATCTTTACACTCTTCTTATCTTTGATTCAACAAACATTATCTTCGGCTTCCTTTCTGAATTTGCCATCACCTATGTGAAAGTACCTATAGCCTGCATTCTGCAATGATTCTGTAGTGCAGTTGACTTTTTGCCTTCTTCACTGGGTTTCTCTTTCTTAAGATTTTATCATTCTTGCTCTGGTAGGGTTTAAGAGAAGATAACAAAAAAAAAAAAAAACTACTCTCTAAACCTAGTTAGATGAGTACTTTAATTTAACAAAATGCCCAAACTTAACAGTGGTTTTCAACATGCCCACATTTACTGGCAACTTTTCAAGGTTATTTAAATATCTGTTGCAAATTTGTGCTGCTCTATGCTCTTCAGTTCTCCCCCAACTACTTAGATATGAAATAATAAAATGTTATGAGCAAGTCTTTGAGGCATACCACAGAAACCAGTCATTGCTGACACACCCAGAGAAGCAGAAGGGCACACACTGTGTACTATTTACAAAGACCAAGTTGCAAAACTGCAAGTGGTGATAAAGGCATCTGTGCTTTGCTGCCAGCAGAGGCAGGCCTCTGTCTGACACCTCCATCTTTTACCTCAAGATGTTCCACCAGTGGAGAGCTGACATTGTGTGTTTCCCTCTGTCACAAGGAAATCTATAAACTCATCTGAACTAGATCAACAACAAAAAAATCAGCCCTAACCAGACAAGTTCACAGAGATAGTTAACCTGCAGCTCAAAATATTCTGTCATTATCACATTATTAGCAATGCCAAGTTTGGCAACTAAATGTTATTTTAGTCAGTTTTAGATGTTTTCCGGTCTCTTTTATACACTTCAGATGGTTTCAACTAAAGTGTAAACACACCTATATCTATGAGTGTGTTTCTTATCTATAGTGATACAGATAAGACACAGACTTAGTTGAACAAAGTTTGCTTAGATTTAAATCTGAAAGAGCTTTCCTACAATGTAGAAGTATTTGTTAGCTGTCTTTATAGTCCTTTACTAACCCATTCAAAATATGACTTCCTGTTTATTTCACATGATAGTGAACAATTTAATTGGTATCTATCTTTTTGAACGATGTTTAATAATTAAAGGCAATATGTTTGAAATAATATTGTTTGTTCAACCAATATTTATTTGTTGTAATTTTTCTAAAATTTAAAGTCATCTTTATGTTGGCAGAGAAAGGAGAGCAATAAGTTTCTTAAAACTTTATTTAGGTTATCATGTGGCAAAGCTCACAAACTGGTCCTATGGGGGAAATGAACAATAGTGTTCAAGAATCATGAATCATAAATGAACTAATATTTAAAACTTTTTTTTTTCAAAAGTTGAGCTCAATTTTACTTGCCATACTTAGAAAAATATAGACCTTTAGGATGTTGGACATTTTCAAGTACAGCTCTCAAGATCTCAGAAAGCATTATGCTTTAATCTGAAAAGAATGCAAGTAAAGATGAGAAGTAAACTCATTTGCATCTATCCGTCTAAAAAAAGCTCCAAGGCTTTGGGACAGTGAGAGCTATTATCCACCTATGGAGAAAATTATAACAAAGGGGAACTTAACTTGGATGGTATAATTAACAAAATAACTCAAAGAGTTAATCAACAACTCATCTGGGCTGTCACAAAAAAATGCAGTATATCTAAAACACTGCCGGTTTTCTGTTTACTTCAGTACCTGTGAGGTATAATATGACATAGACTGAACAACATCGCAAACCATAGAAGCAATTCAAAGTAAAAATGTCTGGTGAATAAACATAACATATTATCCGGTTTCAGTTTTGCAAAAAAACATGTTTATGAATCCCAAAACTTTCAGAAAGTGGTCTGCGAACTATCAAAATATATGGGACTTTTCAAAAGTTGTGTATCCTGCTAAAAACCTTCTAAACTGCTGCTGTTTCAGATCTGGACAACCTGGTATTATCAATGGAAGCATGAATTCTGCTCTTTTGCTGAAAATCCTGACAGCTAATGTTTGCACAGCAGTTTGTGTCTTTCAGGTTGATTACACTGTATAAAGAAATGCTCTACAAATCCATCTATTAGTCGAACAAAAAAGTAAAAAAAAGATTTTGGAATGTCCTTATTAAAGTTTTGACCAATTTGCACTGAAGCTATGGCTTTACTTCAAAAAGACAACTTAGGATCCAGAAAACAGTTTTAAAAGATTAGAAGCTGGCATGATACTGTGCAATACGTCAATTTGATTCTGGCCGGAAACATGCAATTTTAATGATTTAGAACAGAAGGACCCAACATTCAGGCAAGACAGACAGTGGGCTAACGTAAAAAACATACGGGCTGGGAATCTGCAGTGGCAGCAGCTGACGTATGAGACAGGAAACTCTGGAGAGAAGAAAACAGGTTAGTGACCACGTAAATCTAATGGAGGGAGGTTATGAACCTAAGTCACTAACCTGGTTTACAAGTTCAGATCACCAAGATGCGGCAGGCATTGCCCAGAGTGTCCCAGCTGCTGCAGCCCCAGGGAAACAAGTAGGAGTTCGAAGACAGGTCAGGCAAACAGATCAGAACAGGAGGAGGCAGGCTCAGAGATCCAGGAGTCCAGAGACAGTTCAGGTAAACAGATCAAAACAGGAAGAGGCATGCTCAGAGGACAATGAATTAGACAGTTCAGGCAAAACATTCAGACAGGAACAGGTAGGCTCAGTTGTTGAGAAACAAAACAGTTCAGGATTAGGTTATCAGAAACACCCAGGTATGCTTAAAACACTCTCACCACTGAGATCGGATGGGAACAGGCAGGCTCAGTGGTTGAGAGGCAGAACATGTCAGGATCTGGAAATCAGAAACACCAAGGAACTCTAAAAACACTCTCACCACTGGCTAGAGAGAAAAACAATAAGCTGTCTCTGATGACTATATGCAAGCGCCTTAAATAGAGGCACGAGCAGGTGGATCAGTTGAGCAGTGATGAGAAAACGGGCAGAGTAAGACAGGTGAATGGAATGCATATTTAATCCAGTCATCAGTGCCAAGATCATGACACTAATATTATCAATTTGACTGTACGATCTGGTTGAACTGTAAAGTGCCTTGAGATGACATGTGTTGTGAATTTGGCACTATATAAATAAACTGAATTGAAATTGAATTGAATTGAAATTAATATAGAAAAAAGAGCAATAAAATAAATAAATACATAAATAAATAAATATCTGGTACACTTTTACCAAGTATTAACTAAACAAACTCCATAATGATGTCACTTTTATATACATGAAGAGTGTATGTAAACTTCTGCCTGGAACTTGAATCAGTTATTTAACAGAAACATCAATTGATGAGTTTTTGCATGAGGAAAAAATGGGTGGAAAAAAAAATAGGGTTAAAGAGAATGAAAGGGAAAAATTATAAGCTGCTGTGGATTAGGAAATAAAAATGAGAGACAGAGAAGTGATGAGACAAAGAGCTGTGAGAGAGTCAACTCTGACTTAAGGAGAAATTGGGGGGAAAGTGTTGCTGTGTTACAGTTGTGGGTGGTTTGAAAAACGCATAGCGGTGTGGGCCAAGACACAACATATTTGGTGTGTGTGTGTCTGTGTGATATCATCTTCAGTGCTTGCGTCATTACCTTGATTACACTGTATAAAGAAAGAGATGAGGGAACCCCAGTTCTTTTCCCCTCCTCCTCTTTTGTACCCTTTTCTGCCTCATCTGTCTCTCAGGCTTTCTCTCTTTCTCAGTATGAGTAGAGTCACCACACATTTCATTTCATAGTAAGCAATTCTTGTAAACTTGAAGCATTGTTTTACCCCGACAATATACATACACAGCTTGTTTAGTTTTAATGATTTCACTCTAAATAAGTTGTTTTCTGATTATATTTTTATTTGTCTTCTACATCCAACTCATCTCACTTTCTGTCTTGTAAAAAACATTTTTGGTGCTTTTGAAAGCCCCCAGATAAGATAAGAAGAACCCCTGAGCAAGCAAAACCATTATTATATTGATCTGTCGGGGTGTGCTTACTATCTGCTGTAAAAAAAAAAAAAAAAAAAACATCTCATAGGAAGTCTGACATTGTCCTGTGACATGCTTCTGTGGTTGCATTCAGCAGTGGTGCATGGGTGGGTGTGAGTGTTTGTTTGTGATAGTGAGAGTCTGTGTTGTCTGGAATATATCCTACTTGAACACATGATATTCAGATATTAGTGTGCTGAAAACCTTCCCAGAAGAGTGACCTTTGAAAGCCAACAATAATTCCTATGTATAAAACAGTCTCTTTGTCATATGGCTGACTCAGATGAGGGGAGAGAATGCCAGTAAATGAAAGATTACAATAGATTTGATCAATTTCCAATATCAAATGATGAAAACAATCACCACCCTCTTTACTAGGTACATTTTTTCAATTGATTGGTAACACAAAAAGTAAATAAGCCAATCACATGGCCTCTAGATACAGTGAAGGTCAATCAAAGCATCAGAAAAAATTAGTATAGCAACAGTTTAATAATTAAATAAATTTTAATAACTATATTAAAATACATAGTTATATGCAGCTAAATGGTTCCAACAACGAACAATGAAAAATCTGGAGCTTGAAGGAACCAGGTCAGCTCATGTCAGGAGATATGGAACAGCTGTGGGAAAAGGAAAAGTAAGGAAGGTAATTACAACAAAAAAAAGCTGAACTACACCCAAAAAAGATGTCTGACCAAGGGGTGAAGGCTAACTCTAAGTGATCTAACAAAAAAAAAAATAAAAAATACAACAAACAGAAACTAGGAATAAACTAACAAACTACAGATAACCACAAACAGTCATAAACTGGAAGGGAACCTGACATTCACTCATTTTCTTTTAAATGCTGCGCCACCTAACCAGGAATCTTTTCAATTCTCTTGACAAAAAACAACTAGGAGGAATAAAAACACTACTGGAAACACAGGGGAGAAAACAGAGAAACACCAAAACATTGTAATTTCATGTGTGTCAGGAATTTCTGAGAAACTCAGAAGGAGTTTCTCAAAATACAACATACAAGGGAATTTCAGCCCAACAACACACTAAGACAAAAACTGGTTCACCCTTAAGACAGAACACCCAAACCTAAGCTGAGTATATTGTGTACAGTATGCTATCCAGTGCAGGACTGTAAAGCCTCCTACATTGCAGAAACCCAACAGCAATATAAGCCCTAGTTACACTACACTCTGAAATGGATCCGTGCCGAGTTCGGACCCAGCTTGGATCAGTTAGCCGTGCCGAGCCCAGTTCCTTATGACTGTTGTGTGTGTACACATACAGTAGCACTAGCAAAGTTCCTCACCTTCTAGTGATGATCGACGGTACTACTGCTCTCTAGGACTGAAGAAGGGAATCAAGCAAATCAAAATGTCAGTGCCTATAACGTTCAGGAAGTTATGTGTGGTTATAATTGTTAAATTTCATTGTTTGTGGAGAGTCAGGCAAAGAAGGCAGCCTTTGGTGAATTTACTTGACAGAGTCAGTTTTTGGGAGGTGGATATGAAAAATAATAATTTAATCAGGGCTTACAGACACAAAAAACGATGACAGACATTGAGGATCATCACACTGCGAAGCAAAATCATCACTGGAAATCATGTGGCATGGTAGGGAAGCTAGAATTTTTATGAATGTCTGACTGTAAGGAGATGACGCGGGCTGCTCGAGCGCTCTTTGTTATCAGAGAATCGAGCCACAACTGAACCCCGTCGAGCCCTACAGTTGAAGAAGTACTAGTTCAGTTTGGTTCTGTTGTGTCTGGCATGGTCCGGTTCAGTTCGCGTGCCATTTACACTCAACAGTTATCTCAGTTACCATGCTCAGACCACTCTCAGCACATTTTCAAAAGGGTAGACACCCAGCAGCTCTGGACAAGATTCAGCTTTACACTTGCACCTCAAAAACAGAGGACACACCTTTGAAGTGTGAAGTGCAATTGGACAAGGAAGAAAGATAGTTCGAAAGAGGTGTCAAGGAAACCATCTTCGCGAAAAGAGAAAATCTATTACTAAAAGGAGCGGGAGGATTGCGGTTTCAGCTTCCAAGCATCAGCGCCCCAACTTGAGTTTGCCTTGGTGCAAGCCAAATGAATAGACAAAGACATTTGAATAGGTGAGGAAACGTCTTCAAAAACTGAGCCTATGTCCAGCTGCCTTCCAATTTAGGCCTGTTTGTAGTTACCATGACTGGATGACTGAGAATTTATACAGGCATATTTACAGACAAATGAATCTATATGAAAAACAAGAACACAGACAAATCATATGTAATAATAAAAATATAAATATAAACAAAAACTTAAAATGAAACCTCAATAATTTGAAGTAAACCATTTCAAATAATTAATAAACAACAAAGAAAACAGTTGATAAAAGTTAGCCATAAATTAGGAAAGTGTTATTTATCTAGAGTCGAAATCACCTGTCAAAACTCAATTTCAGGGGTCTACAAGTTCAGTTCTCAAGAGATACCATCCCAAATCTTACCTGTACACTTTCCTCAATGCACCGAAATCAATTTAATGGCTTATTACCAGGCCTCTGCTGTGCATTGAGATGCTGAAGTAACCCAGATGTTTTATTTAGGTATATGTATGCCTTTTACACTTGTACAATGGTAGCTCTTAACCACTCGACTTGGGCACCCTTGATCTAGTCATGTGGCAGACATGGGCAATGTGGAGTCAACAAGTCATCTCCATGTATTGGCTCTACCCAGCCAATTAACCAGGTGAGTCCAATCTGAACAGGTTAATTCACGGTGAAGATTGGACTCACCTGCTTCAGTGGCTGGGTAGAACCAATAGATGACATGGAGATGACTTGTTGACTCCACATTGCCCATGTCTGTCATGTGGTTACATGTTAAACAGGTCTTTATCCAGTCCTAGGACAGCAAAGTGCTTAACACTAACTTCAGTCATTAACACACATTTTCAAACCCTGATGATGGTAGGCCATTGTGGTCATGTAACCTCTGCCCTGGGGAAGACTGACTCAAACCAGCTACACACAGATTAGATGGGGAGCCCCTATCTACTAAACCTAAATGTAGTATGCCCCTTTCCCACTGGCCAAAAACCCCATTTAAACCTTAGAACAATTGGTTTTTAACGGCAGTGGGAACAGCTCATGGACCCGTGTCGAGCCAGGTCAAAGGTCTCAGGATGCAACCCATGTTAAATTTGCCTCGGCTCTGATCAGCATGCATTGGGAAAACCAGACCCGGTTATACTCGCTTATTTATACTGTATGATATAATTGAGTGCAACGAACGGAAGTTAACACACAGCACCAGTTGCTTCTGATCAAACAAGCCGAAAAAACTTTGTTTACATTTGATAAACATGGCACAGCAATCGTGAAAGGGATTTGGACAGATAAAAGAGTGAAACAATACACCACACATTAGCCTCCATTATTTATTTTCTTAATTTCTGTCGCATTGGGGACATCATCAATGCTAACCCAGAGGCCACGTGGCTTTTGTTTGCATATGAAGGGAGCAAAATGCTGATTTTTAGCAGGTCAACCCGTATTTGAAAAAAACAGGTTAACCTGTTAATTTCTTACTTAGACTTAGACTTAGACAGACTTTATTGTCATATTGTGTTTTTAAAGTGCAGCAGTGATAAAAAGTAAGCAGCAGTGATAAATGTAAACATACGACTTTATAACCTCATTTTATACAACATTCAGCAGTCTAATGGCAGTGGGAAAGAAACTGTTCTCGAATCTGCAGGACCTGCATTGGATGCTTCGAAGTCTCTTCCCAGAGGGCAGCAGGGAGAACAGTCCATAATATCTAACAATAATTTCAGTGAGAAAGAGGCTATAGACTCTTGAATTAGCTAGATTCCCCTGTCTTAAGTATTTAAAGTAGTGAAAACAAAGTACACCAACCAAATTAACATGCAGTCAGAGATACTTATACCATGCTTTTTTCAGTGTTACTTCTTTGAGTTTTTTTTTATTGCTAAAATTTGGGGATCATTCCGTTTTTTCAACTGTGGGTGCTCTCTGTAGACCCTGTCTTGGCTTACTTGGAGCTGCTTCACTGACATCAGGAATTGCCTGTTGGCCAGTTAGATAATGCTAACATTTCAACTTGTATGATTTCTAAGTTTGTTAAAAAAATTTGTCCCTGTTAAAAGGGAGTTTTTCCTCTCCACTGTTACTACAAGCATGCTAAGTGTGAGGGTTTGCCTTCGAGTCAATGAGTCGATGCAATCAACTGGTTTTCCTTAGATAAAAAACTTTGAATAAATTTGACTGTATGATCTGGTGAACTGTAAAGTAACTTGAGATGACATGTGTTATGAATTGGTGCTCTATAAATAAACTGCACTGAACTTTCTTGTAACCCACGCTCCTGTCTGCACACTTTCAAAAATAACATAACAAAGGCAACTAGAAACAAAAACAATGATCTAAAAAAAAAAAAGATAATGTCTTGCATCCCAAAATCTGATCTATCATTTAATACTTTTCCCAGGGCTCTGTCGTCATCCACTTGGCTATTGATTTTTTCAATAGACAAACTTGGCTCCAATGCACACATTATCTTGGGCCTCTTGATTTTCCCTCTGTCTTGTTGCAGCTATTGTGTCATACTGTTATCAATATGCTTACAGGAGACGCATAAGTTTTGAGAGAGTATGGAGTGGAATGTGCAGATATATGTGTTTAAATTGAGTAGATAAATGTAAAAAGTCTTAAAGAAATAAACTCTCATGTATTTATATTAAGTTACTGAAACACTGTACTCAATATTACAGAAAGATTATCTTACACATCTAGGAAAGCAACAGGCACCAGGTATAGCCTTTCAATGTATATATTTTTTCTGTATCCACTCTCCCTCAAATTATAATCATCTGCTCTTGAGAGACTCGGGTGGAGCAACCAGTTTGTTTTGCTTCAGGACTCTGGGAAGTGAGTCATCTTTAAGGTGTGCTCTATTTGAACCTGAAGTTGGAACTTGAAGCATAATTTATATTAATCTGGTTTCCCACTTTGGCGATTTGACTTCAATGGGAGGTTTTAATAAAAGTTTTGACTTGGATCTTGGAAATTCTGGTAATATTGCACAACTGTTGTAGAACACACCATGAGCATAGCACACAAACAGTGGGCTTTCAGTGCTTATTGCAAGTAGCGGTGTATTAATCATCAAGAGTTAATTTTCACTTCATGTGGAGAGTCAGATTTAGGTCACTATAAATCTATGAGGGAGTCATGTCTATGTGCCACCTATGCTTATGAAACTAATACCAGGAAATTGAGGCTTTTAGATAGACAGGGTGGCATATATAGACAAATAATTGATCTGAAAATTGGTGTATTGTTTAACAAGTCAATTAACTATTTAAGGTCCAATGTTAGCTGACATAGTCAAGATTTTGAGCAAATAACATAAAAAATTCAAGACCACTGTTACAAAATGTCCAAAAGTTACCATTAAGAGCATATTTTTACTGTCTATATGTGTTTTGTGTTTTAAGGATAAGGGTCTGAGATGCAGCAAGAGCCTGTATAGCTGCAGCCTAATTTAAAGTGAATTGTGTCGGGGGGAACAAGCAGAGCTGCTTAAGAGTAAGAGGGAGCCATTACAGAGGCTCTATGGTCTAGCTGGCCCAGAGATTTAAGGGGTACATAATTCCTAGCCATTACCTCAAATTTTACAACACTACAGACAATTTTAGCCTTTGACAAGTTTTTCTAATATTTATTTCATGAGCAATGGTCTGTTTTGACTAATGAATCCCTCTAATGGATCCTTTCGCTCCGTAACAGCTGCTTGATATTTGAAAGCTCATACGTGTGCAAAACATTGCCTCGGAAAATAGACCATAATTTTAGAGGAATTTTTTCAATACCTTTATAAATCCATGCCATGAAGAATATAGAATATTCTTAAAGTGTAAAGGCAATCCAATAAAGTTGCCAGTGAGTTTAGGCAGACTTTCCTCCAGCTTGAGATAAGGTCAATCTTTGAAGTTTCACTGAAGCTGTAACTCAATATTGAGACATTTCAGCACACTTTCACAAGGTTATGACTCCAAGCACTGTTCTTAAATGTTAGAAGATCAAAGTTTTGTTTAACAGAAATAACTGGCCTTTTTTAGAGAATTACCATTGAACTCAGAGTTGCCATGTCTCTTTACTATGAGGGTTCATTTAAAATTCTAGAGTTAAAATTTTCCTCACAGTTTGATGAGGAAAGTGACAGAAATGATAAAAGAAAATAGGGATCCAAAGCAACCAGGTGACCTTTTAACATCCTGTCTCTTGGACCACATTGTTTGATGTCACTTTATTAACCTTCTGCTATGGAAAAAAAATTATGATAAACTTTTGTGTTATTGCTCATCTTCCTGTTTTGTTTGTGTCGTGGCAACCTGTTGAAAGTAATATTCAGCCTCATTGTGTTGTCCCATGAAGGCTGTTTAAGCTCCGCCCACACACTCTCACTTTCGGATTAATATCGTATAGGAAACCATTTCTGTCTGTGGCTATGACAAGCAATGTCAGATGATATCAAATAAATCCCCATGTCATTGTGTAACCACAGAGATGTGCTTTCACATGAAATGGAACATGTTGATAAAACAGCAATTTAAATGTGAGACTGTTTTTCTTTCTTTCTTTCTTTCTTTCTTTCTTTCTTTCTTTCTTTCTTTC
>NW_015150536.1:557301-558326 GCF_000732505.1 Cyprinodon variegatus
TGTTAGGTTTGATTTGTTTGCTTCAGTAAACATTATGTTTAATATCTATTAACACACTCTATTGTGGATTCAGAAACATTTTTGTAAAGGCAGAGGGACTTTTATTTTATTTGAGCATGACAGGTCCAACAAAGCAGGAACTGCTGTTGTGAGCGGCTCAGCCTTTCATGTTTGAGCAAGAATGAATATAAGCAATAGTCCTTAAGGCAGACTGGAACTGTGAAGCTAAAATGTCAAGGATAATGATCCTCTTTATGACTTACAAAGACATACATCTATATACATTCTTGTTTTATAGGACTATGTTTCTCGACTGGCCTGGGCACTTTGGGATTCCCACGGAGGACCTGGCCATAGTGGCTGGCGAGAGGTACGTCTGGGCCTCCCTACTAAAGCTGTTACCGCCACGACCTAAACTCAAGAGTTTTGTAACAACTTTTAATTTTTCATCCATTTTTTCATTTCCATTATTAATAAACGGAAAGATTAGGTAGTGTTAGGTAAAATAATCTGTATGCAATGTCAAAGGCAATACAAGAACAAATAGTATTAGACATTTTCTGAAGTCACATGAGAAATTTTCCCCTTTTACATTTCCGAAAATATTTGAATTAAAATGTGAAAGTGGTTTCCCATCGTGATTCATATGTACCACCACCATGCATGTTTAAGATGTCTTTCTTTTGCGGCGCACCTGCTTCAAATGATTGCATGAACTCCTCAGCAGCCATCACGTGCTGCAGAAGTCTGTTAGTCATTGACAACCACTTCTTCTATAGTATAAATACAAGACATTTTTGTTTTTAATTTTCAGTGTATAAAAAGATTTTTGCTGATTAGAACTGTGCGACCTCTCTTTTTTTTTCAGAAATAAGGTTCTGGTTACAAACTCCAAATGGAAAGGGGTTTTTCGGGATTGTATCTACATTTTTAGGTAATTTGATCTCTCTTATTTTCCCAGACAGGACTTAATAAGTTGTTTTCCCTAAAACCACCAGTAACCTGTCCAGGGAGGGCCATAGAAG
>NW_015150536.1:558434-579956 GCF_000732505.1 Cyprinodon variegatus
GGATGGATGGATGGATGGATGGATGGATGGATGGATGGATTTTATTTATGACTTAGATTGAGATAATTTAGTAATTGTTTAATTATAGACTCCTTACATAAAAACATCCTGTATTTAAAGCCACCGTGTCATAATTTAGGAACTGATTGCAGAAACTTTGTATGTCTGTCTTCTATAGGCAGGCCCAGTGAGCCCCAGCTGCTCCATCAAGTCAAACCCCTGACACTTTAATTCCTGAACATCTGTGTTACAGTTCTTCTTCTCTACCCTCCTTCTTTTGTTGACCAGTCTCTCACGCCTAAAACCTTCCCTTTCCCCCGGAATGCCCCCGAACTTCCTGATTCTTCAGCACTACTCCTTGAACAGTATCAGTCAAAGCTTACCCTCCCATGGAAAACATTTACTATCTATCTTTGCTTCATCTTGCTTCCTCTCTCCTTAGAGACCTCCAAGCATGAAGGTCACAGTGTCTCTCCTTTCACCTGAGCCAAGTTAAATAGGTGCTTTTTAAGAATGGCAGCCAGTACAGAGAACCGATCACGCCAAAATGTGTATATTCACCAGTAAAATAATTTTAACTTTTTTTCATAGTTTGGACAAACTGAATAAATTAGATTTCAGTTGATGAAGTAAAAAAAGGTTATTTCCCTCTTATATGTTATGTGTCCTACTTTCACCTCATGATGACTCATTTTTCTCTACAGTGTTATTATGTAATCACGCAGCATTTTGCCAGATACTTTTTGAGAATTGTTTCAGAGACTTTTTTAGTGATCCAAGCTTAGTACAGCCTGCTGTAGACATTTTTTTTTCTTTGTAATAAACCAAATGTCCTTTTGTCCTCTTGTTTACTTACATAGAGTTTAAATGTCAGGAGAGAGCCTTTGAGTATGGAGAGCAGAGGCACACAATACAAAAATTAAGCCAACTTCTCTTCTTTTTATCGACGAAAGTTGTGGTTTTTGGCATGGGCCACATCTGTTACTTGCCCCAGGTGAGATTAAGCAAATGTCACATGCTTGAAGCGAAGTTAGGTCTAATAGTCGACATGAAGATGAACATGGTTTCTTTTCATAAGCAGATCAGAAAAAAACCTTTGGTGCCGCTGTGCCCCTTCCAAAGAATCAACCTGAAACCACTGACAAAACCAGTGGACATTTACAGACAGGTGATGTGATGTAGATGTCTTACCATGAGTACCCCCCTCAGTCAAAAGTTTTGATGATTATCCAAAAGTGCAATGTACAATAACAATTTTACATCTTTTCATTTGAGCATTTAATCCTTAGGAATTTTATGCTTTCCATGTCAAATAAAAAAACAACATAAATATGTTGCCTGCAAGTTAGTAAGGGTTTGAATCAATACAAAATAAGATTCCCGGGCCGGGGTCTTTCTGCATGGAGTTGGCATGTTCTCCTGGAGCATGCGTGGGTTCTCTCTGGGTACTCCGGCTTCCTCACACAGTCCAAAAACATGACAATTAGGTTAATTGGCTTCTCTAAATTCTCCTTAGATGTGTGCATGAATGGTTGTTTGTCTTGTTTGTCTCTGTGTTGCCCTGTGATGGACTGCTGAGCTGTCCAGGGTGTACCCCGCCTCTCGCCCATTGACCACTGGAGATAGGCACCAGCACCCCTCGTGACCCCACTTGGGATTAAGCATGTTTGAAAATGCATGGAAACCTGTATTAATAAATCTGCAGCTACCGTGAGTAACTCCCTTATAATCACCTTAATCTTGGTGAATTGGGAATGAAATACAGAACAAAAATTATAGTCAGACTGACTTAATCAGTTTTACTTTTTTTCATCAAGAACCCTGAGCTGTTTTGATGAGCTCTGCTAGATCAGTGTGAAAAACAGCTGATATCAGGCGGTTCTTTATTTCCAGGATGTTCCTCTGCTTGGTTTTGATGGGTTTTAAAGCCGAAGGCCTTTAACATTTAAGAAAAACAAAATTTTTGGTTGATAAAAGCTTGTTTAATTTTTCTTAATTTGTCTTTCTTTCTTTTAAAACTAATTAAAAAACACTAAATCTAAGAGAAGAATATGACATCAATAAAAAAAAACACTTCTAAAATAAAAATGTGGACTGCAAATACCTTTAATACCTGTTTAAATGATGTTACTATTAAAAAGATGCTTTTCATCTGACAAATGAAACTCATCAAAATGCACAATGTAAGTTATTTGATATTAATACGCACTCAAAGACATTCAAGGTTGCTCACAACCTATTTTAAACATGCTGAAATTCACAAAGGAGGGTAAAATATTCTGAGCACAGATGCTAGTGAAAACTCTATTGGCACACAGCTGCCAGACCTCAGTGGAACACAACAAAGTGTAATCATATAGATTCTCTAAAATTTCCAGAGTACCCGCTAGTCACTTCCTGTTTCCTGTTGAACCTACCACTGCAACCAGCAACTGTAGCATCACAACAGAGATTAATACAGATTTTCTTTGACTTTTGAATCTTAAATTAGTTGTTATACATCTTTACAAGCATCATGACTTTACATTTTTTGATGCTTATTTAGTTTTTGCAAATTCTTATTCAAAGCTACATTCAGAGGTTAACAAATGTAAAAGGAAATCTATCTGTTTGTGATCTATGACTCATTCTAACACAACAATGCTTCTATTTTAAATTTTCTTATACGGAATCTTTTTCTTTTGTGTCTATCAGTGTGTGACAGAATTACCATGGAGATAAATGGAACATTAATATACTTAAACTTTCCAGATTAAATGTCTTTAAACAAACCGACACTTTCCCCTCTATATGGCTTTTATACATTCCATACATGTAGATCTGTATTGGACTGCAGCTTGTCTTTGCTTAGATACCTCCAGTGTAAAATGCCAGAATGATGCATAAGTAAAAGTGGGACACTGATGCAGGACGTGAATAGATTAAAGGTAGAAAGGATAAGATGAGCACGGCTCACAAAAGGCAACAGTAATGGAGCTTAGATGCATCACTGCATCACAGTGCAGTGAGTCTACAGATTAACCTGCAACTTTAATGGTCCGTGAAATATTTGATGATAAGCATATATTTCGGACACAAATGATTCATGCATTTTGTACTGGTTATTGGTTGCTGTTAAGGGGTTTATTTTGGAGTCCATGTTCAAGCTTAAAAGCAGCAACACCGCAATTTATAGAAGGAAGCTTAGTGAATGGAGCTATTCTAGCACTTTGCACTGTTTGCATCGCCTAAGAGCCCAGCAGAGTCATCTAAAAGGGGAAAAGACAACAGCATGTGAAGAGATTAAAGGGCCATACCACTAAAATAATCCCTTCGCCTAACCCCTAACATTAATTACATTCAAATCTGCCAAAGAGCTCCTGTTATCTTTCATTGCTCTGGATGTTCTTCATAGTCTTATGCTTATAGTTTTCTTACAGTTTGTTAACAATTATATTATACTGGCTAGTCTTTGTCGTGTGGAAGTTTTATAGGCATGCATTTTTTATTTATCATGTCTGACAGCCCTAAACATTTGAATATTAAATGCATGACTGTGGTAAAGCTCGCTTATTTTGAGCTGAGCATCCATGCCAGTTGAGTGGCCATGTTTTTTTTAAAAACAGGAGGACAGTGAGTTGTGACATCAGCAGAGGGAGGCGTTTTTATTGTATGCATGTTTTATCTCTGGTTGTTCCCAGCTGAATACAGCTCTTTTATTGGATGAGCACAGCTGTTTGGTTCGTTATATGAAGCACTCGAGAGATTGGCATGAAGACAATTTTTCTATCCAGAGTACATCAAATAAATCAGCAGAAGGGGTGTTGCTTTTCTTTTAATGCTAAAAATATTACTGTCCTTGAAGAGATCAGTTCTTTCATTAGGTTAATGTGTTTGATACAAAAGGGAATTACATCATTTGATAGTTGATAGTTTGAAAAAAAGAGTGAGAGAGGAAAATACAACGTTTTGGAATAAGGTAGTTTAACAAATATGAAGAAACGGGTAAAATATGGTGCATAGAATATAAACAGACCAACATTAACCAAATTATGATAACCAAAATCCTAATGTAATAGATGACTGTTTTCTCCTTATTCATACTTTGCATTATTTCATATCTCCATTACCGCCTATAGCTTCCACAAAGTCACTGTTAAAGTGAGGATTAGGTGAGACTTGTGGGTCAGGTCTCCTCTCACCAATAAATGAACAGCTAAATGACAAAAGAAGATCAGCTTGAATCCTTCACACCAACAGTGCCTGTGACTTGATTTGTGATCTAGCTGAGACACTGTTGCACGTCTCACTACTTCCTTTTGAAATAATTTAGTCCTACACTGACATCTGCTGGACAAAATTTGAATTTCACATACTTTGTTTTTAACGCAGCAGGAAGCATCTGACTGCCACATTCTGTAGTTAAAAAAGCATACAATGATTCAGTAAATTATTAAATCTATTTTGTATAATAACATAAATATATCTTTAATTATATTTATTTGTTCTTAAATACTTAAAAGTTTGCAATATTAGACATTTAATAAGAGGAAATATACTAAAACATATTTTCCAGTGCAATTGAAATATAACCATGAAATATATCCTCTGCATTTAACCCATCTTTAAGTGAGAAGCTGGCAGCACAGCAGAATAAGTGTGGGAGTCTCATGCCAACTACCAATCTGAGGCTTGAACATCCTTCTCTCCAGGATGGAGAATTTCTTTCTCTGTAACCAGTAATCGAGTTGAGAGGTTATGGCATCCCCCTTCTTAAAAAAATCTCAAAAATCATCCCCCTTCTAAAATTACCACCCCCCACTACCATCCCCTGGGACATTTTATTACTGAATGTGTAAAATGTCTACTAAATATTAACAGTAGTGGCAACAATATTGCTCTTTCAACATTTGGCGGGCTGTGGGCTTATGAGTAGCCTGAGCAAAATGAAGAAACTAAAAGAAGTGGCCTATCATGATTATGAAGCTGATCCCAGTGGGAAATTTGTCCTCTGCATTAGTCCCTAACTATGTAGGGGCAGTGATAGCCATGCCAGTCCAGGAACTGACAGCAGTTCTAATGTGAGGTGCCTTGATCAAGGTCAGTGACCAGCGTACCTGACATGTAACAACCATAGCCTGCATATTGTTTTAGGTTAATAGACTATATTATTTAGGCTATGTATGCCTAAAAAAAATAATAATAATAATCCACCATCCCCCTTCTTTCTTTTTTACAACTAGACTACTATCTGTAACCACTTGACTACCACAACCCAATGGAAGACAGATTTTCTTTTTTTTTTCATGGAGCTGTCAAGTGGAACCACTCTGTCAACTTTTAAAATAAGGTTTAAAACGTCACCTTTTGACAGTTACACTGACTTAGGTTGTTACCAGCTATTTCTGCTGCATGCTACTCTCTGGTTCTTTGCCCTGCTACTCTACATTTGAATGTGTTGCAATTGCTGATCTGAACTTACCATCCTCGTAGTTAAGTCTGATAGATGATATGTCTGGAATAGAGGTTTTCCATTTACCCTGTCTCTCTTTTACACAAAAAACATTTAACCACTGCTGTAACTAACAATATATGTTCTGTTGTTCAGCCTATTATTAAGGATAGCATTTCTCTATTTAGATTCGTTTCACTCCAAGACAAAGTCACCAACTAACTAACTGCTGCTGCTGTACTCTATGTGGTTTCAGTTTGTCTGTGTTGATGTACGTAGTCCTAGATTAGCGCTGTTACTATTTTATGTGAACTGTTTTTGGCCTTCCTTTCCGGTTGCAGCAGATATCTTCTTCAAACTAAGTGGTATTCTGCTGTATTTTTCTTTACAATAAAGAAGAGCTTTTTTTCTAATTAGCCAAAAACATATAACAGAGAGAATTTTGAGTCTTGTTCACCAGAACAATTTCCAGATGCCTACAGATCACATTTATTATTTGGGCAGTTATATGTAAAGGTGGGTAAAAGACAGGGAGTAATGTTAAAAAACAAAGGTTAAACTCCAGTCTGAAGGGTTGGTGTTCTGTAACTTATAGCCAATCTCTGCAGAGCTTGGCTGCATGTCGGAACCATTGATTCTGGTTTATAAGGCAAAGGGACACTTCCGAACTTTGCAGGAAAGCTTCCCTTGAGGATTTGAGATTGAAAAGGTTTAAAATAACCAGCATGAAGGAAGATCTGACTTGTTTTTTATTTCTTAAGTTCAATTTACCGACCTTATATACAAGCTTATCAAGCAAAGACGAATGGAAGAACTCAGCTCCCAATGAAAAGTCAAAATCTTTACATTAATGTAAAACTGTATACTATACTATTAATATAACTGCTGATCTTATTAATCCCATATTAGTTCTGTCACCAGCACAGACAAAGAGAAACAAAAAAAGGAAGAGGAGACACACTGAAAGCTAAATTGAAACATCTCTCTGTCAGGATGTGATGACTTGTTTTTGTTTTCAGGGCGAAAGAGTTCAGGCAGGAGAATGAGAGAAGTAAGAAGAGATGCAGGAAACAAGGGGGGGAAAGAATGACCTTTCCACCTACTGGCATAGAGAGGTGTAAAGAGGCTAATATTAGGCGGTCTGTTTTGAAAACTAGAGGACAAGTCTAGTCGCTCTGTCTCTCCCTCAGCCTCTTTTTTCCTCCTGCCCACTTACCCTCCTTCCACCCCCAGCTGTGTCACCCTCCTCCTCCTTCTGCCTCTCCCCTCCCTGGGAAAACAGGGACAACAAATTAGCCTTCTTTTCTCGGCCAGGCCTGGGGAGGAGGACACTTGGAAGGGCCTCAGAGTGTCCGCCTGGAGTTCCCATGGACCCCTCTTGCCCCTTTCCTTTTCAGCCACCGAGGAAGCAGTCATTGTGCCAGCACCTGTCTCTGAGGAAATTGGTAAAAGTGATGGCTTTGTTAGCCATCTCCATGGTAACCTGGAGAAAAGAACGGGGGCCCGGTTAGCTGGGATCCGGGCAGTGACTGTGGTAGGGTAAGGAAAAGGAGTGGAAAAGGGAGGAGGGTTAAGGGGGATTCACAATGCAGTAGGCAGTTGCAACGCCTTGGACTTGCTAAACTATCTGTAAATGTGGTGGAGCGCATGATGTGTGTACACTATCTCCAAAAATGATGAATGTGTGTGTGTCTATAGTTTCCCTCTCCACTGTGGGTGACACTAACATGCACTGTTGCAGTAAGATATGACTACGGTAAAAAAAAGCCTGAAAGCAACAAGGTCACATATCACATCCAGTATAACAGAGAAACATTTCAATCATAAAAATTAAACCTCATGCAAATAAGACATTAAAAGGTGTAATAAAAATAAATGATAGTATAGTATACTAATAAATGATAAGAAATTTATAAAATATAAATTTTGGTTTCCTGGAGTGATTTGCTTTAAAACTGAATACAAAGCTTGTAAAACTTTTGCTTATTTGCAGTTGAGCGCAAACCTGAGTTTTCTATCACATTTTAATTACTGTAATAATCAACTCTCTTTTTACAAAAAAAAAAAAAAAACAAGGTAAACAAAAGTTTTGATGCGTTTCTTTATTGAAAAAAGTGTAATACCATTATCTTACCAGCAGATGGTGCTGATTTACTAGTTCTAGATGCCTGAAGTTTTTAGATATGCTTTAACTTTCAGAGAACAAACTCAGGCCTTTACTACAACTCCTTTCACTGAGTGATCATTTAAAAGTAGTGACAAAATAAGACTTTCACGCAAAACGGTGGACAGAATGAGGAATGAAACATCAAAATGTCTGTGCAATATTGTAAAACGGTCTGTTACTTACAGGCAACTATATAAGTTTCCGTATAGGTGAGAATATGCAAAGATAACTGGAAGCCAACAGTAGATTCATTAGCCTCACACTACAGCTGTCTGTAGCATTATCTTTAAATTAGGGCTGAAATAATTCATTAGATTAATCCTCATTAATCAATTATTGAAATAATCACTGTTAATTGTTAACTGGAGTATGCCTTTAGCTGACAGAGCAACTAACTTAGAGCAGTAATTATATCAAAATTGTAAAGAAATATATAAACATTTTGCATTTAAGAATAAAAAAACTTAATTCGCCGGCAAAAAGCCCCAACCAAAAACCCCAAAAGGGAAAAGTTTTTGTTTCACCTGGTTTAATTTCTTAAAAAGTCTTCTGTAATGAACCTTTGGCTATCCAATTAATAATCAATTAATCGAAAAAATAAATGACAGATTAATCGATTTACAAAATAGTCAATAGTTGCAGGCCTACTTTAAATGTACAACAGATTCAGCCATGGAGAAGATGTTGTAGTGCTGCAGACCAACGCACAAGGTGCCGCTTCCATCGGCAAAGAACAAGAGACTAAGGTAATAATTAACAAAGCCTTGAACTTGAACAGCAACAGATGAGGAGAAACTGCCCAATCTAACGAAGCACACTGGCAACATTTAGATGGTAGGGTCAGAATTCAGCATACAGTAAAATAATGAAAGCATGGCCCCATCCTGCCTTGTTTCAACCACTACTATTAGGGCTGTAATATTGCAGGCAGCCATTTCTGCCATAGTCCTGGCCTTTTAGTACCAATTAGGCTCATTTAAACACTACAGCCGAACCTATATTGTTCCATGGCCACACTGTTATCTTGTTGTCTGATCAATATTTCAACAGGGTTAAACATTATTTTTAAATGCCGAATTATCTCAAACTGGTTTCTTAAACATAAAAAAGGGTTCAGTGTCCTCTGATGGCATCACCAGATCTCAATGCAATACAGTATCATTGGGGTGTGGTGGAACTGGATACCCTACCCTACTGTAGATGTACTGTATATGCCCCCTGATCTGTGGAAACTGGATGATCAAATAATATATTCAGCATTAAAAATCTTAGATAAATGTTTCAAACACATTTCACGCTTTGGTGAATCCACACAATGATGAATTAAGCCAAAAGGTAATGGAGTCCAGTACTGGGAAGGCCCTTCGACTGGAGATTTCTATAAGCCTTATATAGACTATAGGGTACTCGTAGAGTCAAAATTGTCTTATCTATTCTTAAAAGTCCCTCATTAATATTGATTTTAACCTTTCAACTGAAATAATTCTTTTTTTCTGCATTTTATTCTAAATGTGGGTATGGGTGGATAGTTTTGTAGAGACCATTTCTGATTTAACAGTGACTTTGCCTAGATCCTTCCACGTCATAGTAACTGGTGCATGTCATACATAGGCCTTTCTGAGTTCTGCCCAAATGATAAATGGCGGATCTACCATTGTCTTCATTGTTGCTGAGTCCCTCTGAGGTGTAGGGAGTCTTCTTTTGTTCAGCAGTCTCACCTTCAGTGATCTCATCAGTCTATGCTTGAAACACAAGCAGCCCTCTCACAGCCAGCCTGATTGGCTTCTGTTGTTAAGACCTCCCTATATGGTATCGCTGCGGATTTATACTGTACTACTGACCTTAAGGCCCAGAAATACCTACATGGATTTTTTCCTCAATTCTCCTTAATGGGGTAACATTTTGATCACCACACCTCTTTAAAGTTAGACCAAACCTGTAATAAATTTAAAAAGCAGCATATTTCAAAGACAAAGAGTTACCACTGGTCTTTCACCTCAGTCTAACCTATCCTATGTCTCTTACCTGTCCCCCTTCTGTGGAGATGTGCAGCCATAGGTACTAATTCTATCTGAATCAATCACACTTCATAACCCACCTTCTGGTGTCCTGCCTCAGCAAATGGTGGAAACTGAAATTCTCTCCAAGCTTTACGTAAAATCTTAAAATTACCACATTTTAAACATTTGTTGGAGCCTTACTAATCACTTCCTGATCTACTGTTAAGACTACCAACTTCTATAAGCAAGATTTAACCCTATTTGGCAGCTCTTTGTGTGTTTTTCTGATTAGTTAATTACTAAAAACTGACAAACTATGACAGCATCAGATAGTTATTCTTAGCTTGTTACCAAAAGAAAAAAGTATATAAATATCCAAAACAGATAACCATAGGTTTAACATTGAAATAGCCTTGACTCAGTATGTACTATATGCGTGTGGTCCTCTGTGTTCCTGGAAATGCCCACATTTAGGTGCTTTTCTTGCTCAGTTGAGTTGTATAATTGTGTCTAAATGCAAACAACTGTTATTTTATAGTGCCTGGCAGAAAAGACGTTTGTAAAATGCTGGAGAAGTGTGATTTGCTATCTATTTTTTTTTTTTTTTTACAGAAGAAGTTTATAGTTTATGAGGCTGGGTTACTCCTTTTACCGTTTAATTTGGTCTCTAACTGTTTTATAACAATAACAACATATGGAATATGTAGTTTCTAAGTCATGTACTTCTTTCAGGCTCTTTGTTCACCAAAGTTAAATGTCATCATTTATGTGATAATATAGTTTATTCCAGACTTATTGTTAGTCCATTACAGGGTAAAGCATGTAATAAGAAAATAAATAAAATGAAATTATTACCTATAGTATATGCTGAACCCTATGACTGGAGAGCTGTCTAGGCTCAACCCAGTGATTGCTGGGATACCTCCAACCCTGTCTTGACCTTGAAAAGGAGAAAGCAGATCTAGTGCAAAAAATGGATGCATATAGTTCATGTTGAACTCTTTTCACCTCATGTTTAACTTAAGGAACCTGGCAGAGAGCCTGGAGAAACACTGAAGGGTTTAAAAAAAACCTCACAATGTAAGCAGACTGCAGTAAATGATATCTTGGATGTGAGAAGGCTATCATTAGGCTGCTTCTTTTTAATTTTCCAAAACTTCTTAGTATTAGTTTTGCATTTGGGAGTACACATTTCTGCAGGCATTTCTGAATAATGACAGTTTTATGACCAAAACTTATCTTAGTCCAGATAACTTTTAGTGCTGAATTACTGGTAAACATTAGAGTGTATGCAAATGTTCGGCAGCATGGTTTCAATTCATATGATGGGATCATTTTGTTAAAATTAAGACTCTATATTGTTAAATGTTGTGAAAAAGCGTTACAAGTTTAATTTCTTAAAGACATTTAGTATATTTAAGATATAAATTTGCATATAGAAATTTAGATGAATTTGATAATAAATAATTATGTGTGTAATATTTTATGGCAAAGGTGAACATGATGGATGCTTACGTGAATAAAATATTTTACATATCTTTAAATGAAGACATGGGTTTCTAAGATTGTCCCTCTTCAGATTTCTTCTGCTGATGCTTTTCTGCTATATATATATATTTTTTTTTTTTTTGGACAAATGTCAGACAAGGTTTAAATACCATACACAGGTAAACAAAGCAAATCAAAAAATCTGTTTTAAAATAAGGACAAAACATATCTAAAAAAGTCCTGTAGACAACAAAAACAAAACTCCTCAAATTCAATTAGTCTAACTTAAATTAATTTTCTTTTTTTAGTTTGATTTCACTTGCCACTGCCTATTCTGATTATCACCGGACATTGAATCAAGAAAGATCGGCCAAAATAAAAGTGAAACAGTTGTGAAACATACAAATTATTTGTTTGAAAAGGGTTACCGGGATATTTCTAAATTTTTGGAAAACCAGTGAATAACACAGGGAGTCGTTAGTATTTGAAAAGCTTTGTCTAATGAAAATTAAATCCTTGGGATGCTTTAAATATTTTTTACCACAAAAAAGTGTATTACTGTAAAGTAAAAGTCTGAGACAAGCACACATAGAAAGTGCTGCTGAGTTTGGATAATCTCAGTGGTAAGAAATCAGTAAACTCTACCTAATATGGACAGTGTATGTCTTTTATTTTTTAGATTAATTGATTAATAATCGGTTAGCCAAAGGTCCTTAAAGAATACTTTTTACAAGACTAAACCAGGTAAAACTAAACATTTTCCATTTGAGGAGGAGGTTCTGGATAGAGCATGTTGACAGACATTTTTTTCCATCTTAAATGCAGAATGTTTATATAATTTTTAAGAAATTTTCATATAATTAACACTCTAAGTGGGTTGTTTTGTTAGCTAAAGGAAAGTTTTACAGTCTCTATACTCCAGTTAACAATTAATCAATTACTTAATTGATGTAATTATTTCAACAACCGATTAATCACAATTAATATGATTTTTTGAGCCTTATATTCAGTAAAATGAATTACCCCTCTGATAATGACTTTCTCTTCTTTCTCTTTGTTTTCTTAAGACAATGTCGTACAGACAGTGAGGATAAATTCACCCATGCTCACAGCATGGAGACTGAGGCGCTCAAAGACTGGCATTAAAAAACACCTTAACGTGCTCACACACTGGCAGAAAAAACACCTTAACCTCAAACCACATGCTAGGTGCAGACAGGACCACACATACTGTCTCGCACACAAAATGTTTGGAATGCTGTAAACATTTATTTCGGTTGAAAAGAAGATTTTTTTTTAGTGTATGTGCAGGCATGCGTGTGTGTCTGTATCTGTATAAACAATGTGTTATTCAAAAGGGAAGGAAAGTATTCCTACACATGTGGGCCACCAGATAGAGATCAAACAGGGGTATAATTTATGCTTGTTGTGCATCAAATGGGATAGGTTTATGTAAGAAAAGAGGCTAAGTCATTGCCTGTCAATGAAATTTCCAAAAGCAGCTTAGATTTGTGTCTTTGTGTCTATTAGGAAAAAAACAACAGAATTATTCATTGGAATTATGTTGAAACAATTAGTAGATGATGATATATTGATAACTTTGATATTATTTTAGTATAACCATTCCATGTTTGCATACTTGAAGTAATTCAACCATATCAGAATAGTATTAAAGTATTTGTCTTAACTTCAACCTTTTTTTTTTTATTTTATCTGAAACATAATGACAGCAGCCCATTAAAGCTGCACAAAAAAGGTTATAGTTGTGCTGGTTACACCATGTTTTAGTGTTGTGTGTTTATTAAATACCAAGACAGCGTCTGTGCATGTTTGCCAGTGTGGTTCAGGGACCTCCCAGACAGTCTGACAAACAGAATCTGGCCAGGAAAGGACACACACAGCCTGCTGGGGGTGAAACATGTGGTCAAACTCTGTCTTGTCTCCCTCATTTCCCTCATTTTTTTTTTTTTGTGCCTTTTTTTAAGCATCTCCATGCATGGTCTTAACACATAATTATCATTTTGAACCAGTCTTCATATTTAGCTCTTTGCAGAAGTATTTATACCCATTGGTGAAAGTCCAATAAAAGGCAGTGCATGGGCTAAACTAAAAAACTATAATCCAAGCTTTGGTTACCCTATAGCACTGTTAAATATATTCCAAAATTAGGAGAGTTGAGGAAATTTGCACAAGGACCAATGCATGGCTATCTATGTAAACTGACACGTTGGACAAAAAGTGGGTTGATTAAAGAAGAGGGTCATAGTATCTCTGGATGAGCTGCAGGAATTTACAGCTCAGGTAGGAGAACTGTTTGACAAGAAGCAGAGGAGAATCTGGTAAAAGAAAGACTGAAGGCAAATTTAAAGTTATCTTTTTGCCTAAAGGGGACAGAGCAAAGTAATTGTCATCACCACCTGTTTAGGGTACAACAAGATTTATTATCTCTTTGGGATCAATAATGTATTTTGGAATTGAATTTGAACTCATATATTTCAAAACAAGTGGGGCAAAACATTAAAACACTAAAATATCTTGGACATAAATATATATAATGAAATATGGCATCATCTTCTGGTGATTTTTTTATTTTAAAAAGGGAGCTGAGAACATGAATGAAGGTGAACACAGAGCGGTCTGTTAAAAAAAGGACAAGAAAGCCGGTTACTTAGATCATCATTTGCTAGATAGATAATAAAAGGCATGTCTTTAGATCCAATGCCTTAGAAAAAAAATCATAATCTGGAAGACTGCATGAGGAAAGCTCTTAGTGGCTACTGTCCGATGATAGACTTCTAGTTGATTTGATTCTGTTCAATAAATTGGGGTCATTTCACAAAGAAAAAAAAAACTTTTTGCATTGTTTAATCTGGAATTATACCATAATGTAGAGCCTCTGTTTTGAAAAGTTTGTTATTCTACCATCTTTAAACCAACTTGATGGGACATCCAGGAAATGTTTTCTTTTCTGAATTTTCCCAACGAGAAAAAAAACAAGGCATTTCTATTATAATCTATTGCTTTTATTTCTTTATCAGACCAAGCTAGCTTAGGTGGAGTTACATTTATTTGTCTAATCTAGTCAGCATTTTTCAGCAGTTTGGAAGTGCTTTTATTATCTTGCCACCACCGTAAAATGTGTTTTGCAGTAAATTGTCAATTTTCATTAAACCTACTGTACAGAATGAAAGAAAATGGACAATAACAGAATTCAATATATTCATGAAAAATACTTACTTGGTTATTTGATCATTTATGAGTACCGTAGCTAACAAACTGAAACAGTTTGGGTATCCAGAAGTTAGAAGTTGCAAAATAGTTTTGACTTGAGTAGAGAGTCACGGTTCAGGAGAACAACCCAAAAAATAAAGTTGGACTGACGTAGAGCGTTAAGATCAAAATATGTGGCAAAGAACCAAGACTTTATAACTGACGTTTCCCTCCACCCAATCTGAATGCTTTGCAAAGATGAATCGGTCAACAGTTAGCTTTTTAGGTGTTGTAGGCTATTAGTAACATACCTGAAAATACTTTCAGCTTTAACTGCTGTAAACTGTTGTTAGAGTGGAACGGCTGAATATAAAAGCACATCTCATGTCTTACTTCTATATAAATGGGGGGTGGTGGCCTAGTGGTTGGGGCACTACGCTTGGATCCCAGAGGTTCTGAGTTCAAGCCCCATTCCTACGGAGAGTCACTCTGGATCCCTGAGCAAGACCCTTAACCCCCACATGGCTCCCCAAAGGGATGGGTTAGATCCTGCAGTGAATTCCGTTGCTTTGCTTTGTGTAATGACAATAAAGTTGAATTCTATTCTGTTCTATTCTATTCAATAAAAAACTGAAACTCACATTTCCTTTTCTTTCCAATTTAAATATACAAAACTTAAAATTTGTCATCCAAAATCACTATAAAAACATTCAAATGTGTGCTCATAATATTAAAAGATATTGTGATAAAGCAGCACTGTAATCTGGCAAAAATTATTTTACATTTTCCTTTTGGAAACATATTCATCTTAAGTCCCAGTTATCTAAAAAGTAGTCGGCAAATCATTTCTCAAAGGTTATTCCCTATTGTATTTTTTGGAAATACAAACATTTCAAGTGTTGGTTACCTAAGAAAAAGTCTATAAATCACTTATCTAAGGTAATACATTTTTCTGTAAAGCATGTGCACTGTAACAGCATTAATGAATGATTTTAACCTCAGAGTTGGAACATAGCCTTCAGTTTTGACATTGTCTTGGAAAGATGGCCATTTTGGTATGGATAGCAGAGGTAAGGACTTAACAGAGCACAGACTGTTAACAACGCATGAGTACAATCCTTGTGTAAGAGTGTCTAGGTGTTGCAAAGCGCAACACTAAAAGCTTGAGCTATAGGGTTCACTTGCACACTCGTGCATGCACACTGAACAGGCACACTCACACTTTGGCTCCGCACTCTCCCTGGGTGGTCTGAGCTGCAAATGTTTATGATCAAACCAAGCTTATCCAACTGGCTTGTTTCAGTGAATTGAGAATGATTTACAAGATGCAGCAGCAGAACTGAGGAGGAAATTATGGGAGATCTCAAAGCTTCATTTCAAGTCAGTCTGTGATTAGACCGATTGCAGTGTCTGGATGTATGGTTGCATGGCTATTTCTCTGGAGCTGAAAAATATTTTCAGCAATCTGAGTTCTTCTCTGTGCAAAAAAAAAATATATATCTGTGTTATTGGTTAGCACCGGCTAATTGTTGTAAAATACTATAACTGGAATTTGTGTGGAAAAATATCTTTTGGTTAAAAATATAATTTCTTACATTAAACACACAAAAAAATGTGACATATAAGCTTTTTGTTCTGTATGGGAAAGGAGCAAATAGTTGGATGCTATTGTTTTATCTGTATTTATGTTTTATGTTATTAAAACATACTATTCTACTTTTTATTACTAACAATAAAAATGGGCAATGCTAAAGCCTATTTGGTTTTTTGTACTTGGTACAGTGAAAATACTCTGAGTGCATCTTCCTATTATCAGTTCAAACTCACTTTTCGCTTTGCTCTTATACATTCTGGCAGAGATCCAATAAGATGTGAATAGCCCTCAGAGATATTGGTCCACAAAAACATTACAGCATCATGCAGTCGCTACAGATTTGTCAACAATATTTCCTTGCTGGAAATATCCTGTTGCAACGCATCCAAAAAAATGCTATACTGAATTGAGATCTCTTGACTGCAGATGCAATTGCATGGTTGCAAACTCCTTGTCGTGTTCAATAAACCAGCTAACAAAGCTGCTTTCCTGTTGAAAGCAGCTATCAGCAAACGGGCACACAGTGTTCATGGCCAGCAGCCACACTTAGACTGCAGCCTTAAAACAATCTACAACTGGTGCTAAAAAGCCAAAATGTGCTGCGAAAATGTCTTCTCTCCCATTACGTTACATAACAAGCATTGAACCAGTGATACAATGCAGAAAGGATTCCTGACTTGAACTGTTTCTCTTACCTTTGACATGCCAGGCTCAAAGTTTCTGAATTATTCCTATTTCAAATTGGAAGCTAAACAGATTGTGTTGCTTCCTTATGAGTGGCTGATTTGCAGTTTGTGTCAATAAAAGAAATGAAAAAGTGCACTTTAAAATCCAAAAAGGTTTAGTGAATCCTTCAAATAGGTTCTTCTTTAATGGAACGTTTTATTTCCTCTCCAAGAAACTTCTTCCACGTGAGGAGTCACAGGTAAACTCTTATACTTATAACAGCATGTTTTGCATAGTAACTCAACCTGTTAACGGTAATGATCATTAGTGGTAGATCACATGCAAAGGAGGACCAACAGCCTCGTGATCATTAGTGCTCTGAAGACCACTTGCTGTTTCCAGGGAACCGAGTCATTCTCCCAATAACAAGTGGACAGATGGACACTAATGAGTCCATCACTGTTGCTTCTTTTACCTCTCACTCAACTGTTTACTTGCTGGGCTTAGATATTTTAGATTACTGAGATGCATCTTCACTTTCTAAAGGTGTCCATGATGGCAGGCTGTGCTATAAAATATAATATAATTAATTTAATATAATATAATTTGTTTTTAGATCCTGAAAGGAGAACTTAAACACACTTTCAGAAAAATTCAGTTAAAGTCTTACAAGATATGAAGCTATCCTACTAGATCAAACACTCAGAGTCTTACAGAGTATTTTATAATACGAAACCTCTATATTAGTACTAGGCACTATGTCGTAGTTATGACAAGCATATTTTTGAGTTCAGTTATAATAATCAAAACTATAACTTACCTACAGGTAAAGTTTTTTGTTGTTGCTTTGCTGTTGATCTACTCTACATTTGATGGGTCCCTTGTTCCTGCTTTAGAAAGGGAGGCTGCTATGGCTTACTATATTCTTTCTGGTTTCTTGTGATTGATTAAATAATGCTGAGTGAGATATCCAAAGAATGGCTGCTGTTTAATAATTAATTGGTTTTGATGATGAAGAACTTTCACTCTAACAAGCATCTGAGCCTTCGCAAAACAGCTTAATTTGTAGGCTACTGATGTATTCTCTATTCAGTAATGAGGTCACTTCTTAATGCAGTTGTTGTACCAATTTTTATTTAGGGGCATCCTTATAAAGTGAAGCTGAATTTTTCAGTTTTTAATTAAAAGAATTGAAAACCTTATTCTTTTATCTTTATTATATGCTTTTACTTTTATTTATCTTTACTAAGCACTTCTTTCTGTAGGTCTATCACATAGAATCTGTGGAAATACATTAATATTCGTAGCTTTACATCAAGGTTTTGTGAGTATCTTTAAGGATCCAGATACATTTGCAAGTTACTCTTAAATTAGTGTTCAATTAATGACCTTTTATTTCAATGCAGTATTGATAATAAATACATTCAAACTGTCCAATGGAAAGTGTACAACACAATAACCAGTTAACAAGGTCAGAGACATCCATACTTCCTGTAATACAAAACAATTTTACAATTCTTCAAGTGATGTTTAGGCGGTCCTTAACCATAGTTACAAATTAATCTTTATTTCACTTTTTCTATCTACCCTTGTTTTCTTTACTCTGATGTTTGCATAGTATACTTTATTTTCACTGCTTTTTGACCAAATTTTTCACATAATGTATCCATAAACCTGCATGCAATCTAAGCTTAGACCCATTTACAGCTTATCTGTTAAGTAGTGGAGCACAGCTTTAGCTTTTCCAGCAGGAGCACTTTCTTCTATCATTTTAGCATCAGTTCCATTGTATTCAGACAAAATCAGAAAGTCAAACCAATTTGTCTCCCCATCCCCTCCCTTTCTATCCCCCCTTTCCCGCCTGGTTATGAGCGAGCAATAATGAGCAGTCAAGCTCATCTCCTGTTCAGCGCAAACAAAACCAAAGCCACATTCCCCAAGCTCAATTTACTGTTACGTCTCAGCTCTATGCATTGGGAGCTCTCAGTCTCTGAATCTGGAGAAATGGCTTAGTGGCTCCTTGCTGATATGCTCTCATAATGTTTTTCATGTAGATTTGAACCACTACTTTTTGGTGTAGGCAAAAATGCATGCATATTTCGTTTAAATTATTGTGTTATAGAAAAAAAAATATTAACAATCTCCTTTTCCAATTTACTCTTACCTCCATGAAAAGTAATAAAGATGTGTAGAATTGAATAGAATTGAATAGAATAGAAAATCCAATTATTGTCCCACAATGAATAAATTCTGGTGTTTACAGCAGCAAAAACATTATAGAAAAAAAAATGGTCACACAAATGTGGACCTTAGAAAAGTGCATAAGAATAACATAACAGTTAGAGTTAAAAAAATAACAGTACAGTGTTTTAACAATATAATTAATTCATATTTATATACATTTATATACTTAGCTAAGCAATTTCAATTAAATAAGAGATTTTAATAAAATTATAGATTTTTTTTATTTAACTTAAATTTCTGTAATTATATATTTTTCTTTTTTTTCTTTATGTTAAAGATGTTTTAAGAAAGTTATATATATTTAATTTAAAGTGTAACAGTACTGAATACCTTTAATTATTATCTAAAATAAAATAATTTATTCTTCAGGAACGGCGTTACGGGCGGAGTTGGTTTCCTATCGGACATATTTCACTGAGCGCCCCCATATGTCATCATACAAATGCTACCTGTTAGCCTGTTTCATAGTATTGTTGTAAAGTTATTAAGAGCGTAGTTTATTTTTTTGTCGCCTTAGCACATGTGATATATTATTCATATTCAAAAAAGGTGTCTCGTTAAACTCACACGGTCTCTCCAGCAGTGTGAGTCGGTATTCCTTTGCGTTAGCTCAGGGCTAACTGCTAAATTGACATCTAGAAACTTACATGCGTCTGCCACCGCTGCCATACTTGGACGGTAGATCATCTGCAATCAAGAACAGAGAGAGGTGGGTAATGTTTACTTAGATGATGTGACATATTCAATCTTCGTCTGAGTGTCTTTTCCATGGCGTGATATCAGTTTATTTAGCAACGTAGCAGATCAGTGGCTGATCAGTATGCTGTGGCGATGCCATGCACCTCTTAAATGTTCCAGATGAAAGTGGAAGAAATAGAAAGTGTGCATTCTTTCCATGATCGCATCGTCTTTGCAAATAACAGTTGTTGCTATAGTTTGTTTATGCTGTCCTCAGCATTGATGGCATTTAATCTAGTTTCTGTCTGTCACAGTCAAAATGTAATCACCAAAATAACATTTAACATATTCGATCCTCCTTTGGATGAGGTTTAAGAGGGATAAAATGAAATAATTGAATATATTATTAAACAAATATGTGTAAATGTGTAATGTAATAATTAAATAAATGTAATGTAAAATGAAATAAATCAATACATTTACCATTCAAATGTATCAGTATATAATTAAATGTACCATTCATTCATTTAATACATCCCTAAGTGATTGAACTGTTGAATTATTTCTTTAGAAGTATGATATTAAATGATGATAGTAATTCTTTATAATAACTTTTTTATTTGTTTATACATTACATTATTTCCCTCTTCAATTGTTTATTTTATGGCGTCTGCACAGCAGCTTAATCATGAAATGACTTTCAACTAAAACCATCAAACTCAGAGGGTGGGATTAGCACCAGTTCCATAGAGACACTGACATCTGTCTCTATGGAGATGGGCTGCTTGTTGTTTAGAGTTATACAGCTTCGTCTAGGTTTTCTACTCTTTAAAGTCAATGTTTTCGAATTTTTCAAAAACACATTTCCATTTATTTCCATCTAATTGGGTGAGCAATTCCAGCCTCTATCTGCAGTTTGGTCACTAAAACGTTGCTGAGAGAATATGAGGTGGTGTCACAAGCTTATTAGATAAACTTAAGACAAAACTATGGATATAGAGGTTTGAAATACTCACCAAATGTGCTGTGAATAAATTGAAACATGTTTTTGAAGTTATTTCTACATTTTTAAGCCACAATTTTGATTTATGAGGTAAAAAAATAAAAATGAAGGATTTGTCTTCTACTGCTCAGTGAAAAGCAAAGCACCCATGGTGATGTTTAAGGATCCCGTTGGACAGACACAGATGTGGTCATTTCAG
This sequence comes from Cyprinodon variegatus, assembly GCF_000732505.1. Lineage (NCBI taxonomy): Eukaryota > Metazoa > Chordata > Actinopteri > Cyprinodontiformes > Cyprinodontidae > Cyprinodon > Cyprinodon variegatus. Next base: position 579,115 of record NW_015150536.1, read on the forward strand.
ATCACCATACAATTTCTTACAAAAGTGCCCATCACCACTGGAATTCATCACAAAGTGACAAGTAATGACCGAAAACCTAGATATTGTTTTATGACTAAGTCATAAAACAATGTTTACTAATAATGAGAATTTAGTGTGTATGTGTACTCAGCAACTTTAACTATAATAAAAAAAGCATTCAGTTGTTTTAACATTTAATTTAGATTTATATGGCTGTTCTGTTAAGGTTCCAAAAGGTTTGCTAGGAAGTATTAGTAAACAAACATCATTAAGAGGACCAATCACCACACCAGACGGCGCTGTGGTAAAAGTCTAACACATAAATCAGGGATAAATTACAAATTAATAGGTGTTAGAAAGTCCATGTTGTTTAGATGTTTTCCATTGGAAAGTGTTCATTTCTATTGTGTTTTCAGTGAGATATATGTCTGACGCTCATGAACGCACCATAGTGGTTCGAAACTCCATTGAACGCACCAAACGTGCATGAGAGATGGCTGAAAGCTTTTCATACTGATGCATCAGTATAAAGCTCATTATTTCCCATTTTCTCCTAACATTCTTCCTTTATATGCGTTCACCTACTGGACTTGCTGTCTGTACATGTCAGAAGGTGATTTTAATGGTGTTTCATTGTGCTGTATGGTGTTAATTGCATATTTCATGATTATATGTCTAATGTTCGGATATATATATTTTATGTACACTGTGTGCAGAATTATTAGGCAAGTTGTATTTTTGGGGATTATTTTAATTATTGGGCCACAATTGTGTTCTTAATCAACCCAAAAGACTCCTCAATATCAAAGTTTCATATTTTTGGAAGTTGATGTGTTTTTTAA
>NW_015150536.1:581051-588235 GCF_000732505.1 Cyprinodon variegatus
CCACACCCCTTCTCATTACAGAGATGCACACCACCTGATTTACTTAATTGGTAGTTGGCTTTCAAGCCTATACAGCTTGGAGTAGGACAGCATGTATGAAAAGGACGATGTGCTTGAAATACTCATTTGCCTATTCTTTTGCATACAGTGTATATTATGTATGATGTATTCTGCTATGGTAGAGGATTAGGGACATGAAAAAAAAAGTTGACTGATTTTTTTTATTTTATTTCAGTTTAATATTGGGAAAAAGTCAGAATTCTGACTTTAATCTCAGAATTGTGGATCTTAATGTAGATGGGCACCATGAAGGAAGAGATGTGGGAGCACTCAGCTTCACTGACAAAGATGTGAGTTGTTTTGGAGGGCCATTAACACATTGGGGGAAAATGACGCAATCAGGCAACTTTTTATGTGCCAGAGGGGTCCCCGGTGATGCTATTTCATTAATAAAAGAGCAGAAGGTGATTAAAACATGAGAGATAATCTCTAAAACAAACATGGCTACGGCTTGATGCTAACATGTCTGTTAGCTGTCAGAAAACAGTCAGAATTCTGAGATTAAAGTCAGAATTCTGACTTTTTTGTTATATTATACTGAAATAAAATTAAAAAATCAGTTCACTTTTTTATTTTTTCAGTGGCCCTAATCGTCTTCCATAGTTCTGCACTGATTATTATTTGTATTCCTTTGTACAACCACAGTAAATCTACCACAAAACAGTCATCTGCCTTTGTGTCTTTTAACACATTGCCGCTCTAAACCAGCTAACTCCTGGAGAACACCTCATCTCCTTTTTAATAGAGAAAGTTTTAAATGTTTATATCACAGAGCATTTATCCCTTCCTATTGTTATAATATGGCAGCTTCAAAGGGGCCCACGATAACTCTGGAGTAGAGCCAGAGTTCCGCTTCTCAGTTGGAAGGTTCTGCCTTCAAGACGGTTATTAGTCAGGACGACAGACGTCTAGGTATATATGGCAAGACATTTGTATTTGTACAGGTTATTGTTTATTGATTCCCTAATCTCGTCTGACTGAAGTTAACCTGCTTGCTGTGGTTTCTGTTCATTTTAAGCCTGACAGATGGATAGATTCACGTCCCCATAATGACATTTTTGAGTGTTTCCTTCTGAAAGGTGAAATGTTAAAAAAAGCTTGTTTTTGACTTGTTTTTGTAACGAATCGGTGTCACACAAATAACTTTTCCTTGCTTTAATTGACAATGAACACAGAGAATCCACCTGCAGATTTCTTGAAAAACAAAATCTTTATTAAACCTCAGAGCAACAAGCTGTGCCTGCCATTAAAGAATAAACAGAAAAATTAAAAATGACCCCTAATATTTATGTCAGATCGTGAAACTGCCGATTGTTTATGTTGCTGAGACATGATGTTGTTGCTCTGACCTCTCTATGAATGTTTCTCCCTTATCAATCTGAACCAGGTTCTTCTTATTTTTGTTACCTTTTACCTTGCAGACATCATGGAGCTCCAGGCGGTGCTGATGGCAGCTGGGGGCGGTTCGCGTATGACGGAACTGGCATACAACACCCCCAAACCCATGCTACCTGTTGGCAACAAACCCCTAATGTGGTATCCCCTGAACCTGCTCGAGAGAGTAGGTTTTGAAGGTGAGAACTTATAACCCACCAAAGCTTCCATGCTTTAACGAAAAACTCACATCCGACTTAAGTTCTATAAAATACAATTCTGCAATCTGTATCTGACCCATATTGGGTCAAACATGAAGTCAGGGGCTTCGTGTGAGCTGCATGCCCCTCAGTCAGATTAAGTGCTTCTGTGGGAGGAGCTCAGGTCGTTATAGGGAGCACATTTTTTGGTTTCCATATAAAATGTAACGAAACAAAATGCTGCTAGTTGGTTTATATGACCCAGATGAGAGGTATGGAGCATTAAGTGGAAAAACTTACCTTGAAGAAGAAAACTTACACTCTCAGTTACACATAAGGACTAAAACATGTGTATTTGGAGCTTTAGCTTTCCTGTGTTTTTTTTTTAGCGAGTCCATGTTTTTAATCTGTAGGAAAAAAAAATTTAAAAAAAAGAAGCAATAAGATAGAAATTCCTGAAAAACACTTAAGGATGTATCATGGTTTTGCGAGGCTTTGCTGCAGTGAGATCTTCTCTTTTCACCACCTGAGAAAAAAATCTGGAAAAAAACTAGCACAGATGAAGCAGGACTAGATCCTGCAGCATGGCAACAAAAAACATATCTTTAAAGATTTATTACGGATTAAGAAATGTAAAATTTGGAAATGTGTTTCCCAGATCTCATTGAGATCTTGTTGACTGACTGAGAGGCTAAACATTCAAGAAATCCCTGGAATGGAGAAATAGTGGCCAACTTTCCTCCAACTGATGTCATAGTCAGGTAGATGGCAACTAGAAGGGTCATCTCAAGTTGATGTAGTCAGAGAGGGTAAAGCTAGCTTTCTGGTTATAGGGGACCTGTTCCATAAACTTGACGTTAGACCAGGCATGGTCTAACGTCAAAGTCAGGCAAAGTCGGTCCTTGATGGCTGCTGTACTGTAGATTTTAGAGATTTGTCTGCTTTAGCACAGCTGATTCTGATGATTGCAGTTCAGCTAAAGTCTGTTAACCAGCTTTCAATGTAAATCACCTGTGCTGGAGCAGAGATACCCCTAAAACCTGCAGGACAGCGGCCCTCGAGGACCGACTTTGGGAAGCCTGCGTTAGACATTTGCTGATGTATTTTATTTAAATAAAAACAAACTGATTTAAGTGCAATTTAACCACATGCTTGCTAGATATAACAAACAGGATACACATCAGTTTTTGCAAATTCCTAATAAAAAAGCTGAATTTTGTAGGTTGTGTCCTTCTCTTTAAATGACTGTAAATTATAGACGATTCTTTTGATAACTATAAGTTTCACAATTTTAGCATCTCTAAGAATAACTTTAAATGATTGTCACCAAAATATGTTTTTAGATGTGATTAGTGTTTCTTTTGAAGTTTTATTGAACCATACATAATTTCCTATTTCGCTGTGAAAAAGGGGAGTTTTGAATCGTTGTCCTCCAAAATGGGAGGGACAGGAGAATGTGGCATTCGATGGGTGCATGTAATCTTCACAATCCTTTACCTGTATCTGAATTAAATGCAGGCAGAGTGCTGTATCTAATAACATAAACCTGTTGAATCAGCCCGTTGAAACAGAAGCATTGATCTTCTCTTTCGGCTGTCAGCTGCTCTCTTCCTCCTCCTGCGCTGGGACCCGTGACCCAAAGATCAGAAAAATCAAATGTTTCCCCTATGTAAGTTGGGTATCACTGCAAACGATCAACCTTTGTTTCTAAGGAGTGTTTGGTTCAAAACGAAATTTTAACCTTAACTAATAGGATGGTGGAGGGGGGATGAAACGGGCAGAGAGCTGCTGACTGTATGCAGAGCTCCTCCACAGGATCTGGAAAAACATTGCTGATTTTACACATCCTGAGTCCACAATCTCCAACCTATAAAACAATTTGTTTGTCTCAGTCAAAAGTCCATTTAAAGGCCTAACTTTTAACTTCTTAATTCAATTGGAACCAGCCGATGAACCTCCACTCTCTAGTTTTGTCACCTTCTTCATAACAGGTAGACGGGAGCTCGAACTTATTTGATTTTATCAGTTTAGGCTGATCTGTTATTCAGAGTGACTGTGTTTTTAATTGTAATAAATAAATAATTAAGACATTATAGCTTTCTCTAGTAACATTATTTAGTGATTCAAGTACCGTATTTTCTGGACTATAAGCCTCTACTTTTTTCCTACATTTTGAACCATGCGGCTTATTAAGAAGGAGCGGCTTTTTTTTTTTTTTTCCTATCCGCCAGACAAGGAAGTTAAAGTTGGAAATGAAAGAATAAGGGGCTAATTTTCATTTAGCACAAGAACATGCTAGCAGCAGGCATGACGTAGAACAATTGTCCACAGTTCACACATTTTGCCATTTATGTGCTGCATCAAGCTGCCGAACCAATTAAGACACTGGGCTGAACTCCTGCGGAGCTGAAATAAAGACCAACATAGCCCCATCTTTCAAATAGAAGCCCTTATTGCTGTGAGCCAGCAAGCTAACAGGAGCTAGCATTCTTCTTCTTCCCTACTACAGGTGCTACATGTAGAGCTCCCCCTACAGGTTTTGTGGGAGACTGTTCAGTAGATATCAGCGGCTTATGGCCCGGTCCAGCTTATACATGTAAATTTCCAGTTTTAAAAAAAAATTTAGTAGGCACGGATTTTAGGGAGGTGAGCTCTATATTCCGGGAAATACGGTATTTATTTTTTATTCTAACACAGGTGGTTGGAGGTGGGGCTTAAAGCTTTGCAATGGAAACTGGGCATTAGCAATGGATTAAGTTAAGAGTCCAGAAATGCTTGTGGTGGAGGATTACAGGACATTGTAAATCATTAAAACACTTATTCTAATGTAACCAATATATATTTTTTGACAATTTCTGAGTTAAATGACCTTGGTAAATGTCCTGTATTTAACGTATGTGTCGCACAAGGATTGGTTGATGTTGCAGCATTTGATTTTTCTCCACACAAGCTGGTGTTCGAGAGGATTGTTTAAACTAAACTTAAACAAACTGTTATTTAGAAATAATCAGTTTCTCTTTATTAAAGATATAGTCAGGTGTGCTATTCCCGTCTGACGCTGCAGACTGCATTTCTGACTGTTTGGGTGTCACAGGTTCACAGGCCTGACTTGATTAAGGACAAGCTTCTATTTTCCAGACTTGACAATAAACTGGACCGTTCATTACCTGTAGTTTGGTGTTAGACTGCAGGAAAGTTGCTCTCTATAAGTAATCACTCTGTGTGGCCAGCAGTTTACTATGTGCTGCCTGCTAGCCAGGGCTTTGCAATTAGATTTTACTGGGCTGACACAGCTAGTCTGTGCAAATGCCCAGTAGAAACAGTTTAATGTCTGCAATTCTTATTAGAACAGGCAGACTGTGCAATCTGTGGATTTGTTAGGTGTTACAGTTTTGTTGTTATCGCAAAGTTTAGAGATTAATTTGATGTTAAGTTTGCAGCTGCAGAAATATTCTTGTTCTTTGACTTGTTACTTCACGTGTTTCTGACTGATGCATGTTTTCTGCGTCCTGTGTTTCCCAGAGGTCATAGTAATAACCACCAAAGACGTCCAGAAGATGATGAGCACAGACCCTAGAATGAAGCCGGACGTGAAGATGAAAATGGAGGTGGTCTGTGTCCCGGAGGACGGAGACATGGGCACCGCTGATGCTCTCAGACACATTCACCAGAAGATAAAGGTCTGCTTACTTTCTTTGTTTTTAGTATCCAAACAAATAGTTTCTCATAAAGTCTTGTTTAATAAAATTGAGTCTTTCACAATAACATGACCTCTAAATTGAAGTTATTTAGGTAATCGCTGCTTTGCCTGATCTATTTACTTTCAACCAAATAAAAACCGATGGCTTGATAGCTTTACTTGATACTTATGTTTTATCAGATTTTGGAGGGATAAAAGATGTTTAGCAAGGTGTGTGTTCTGCAGGGGACCCACTGATCCATGTCTGTTTTGGCCCCAGGCTGGCAGCCAAGGCTGTTGAAGTGCCTTGTTTTGTTTTACCTTCTCTTTCAAACACACACAACCTTTGCCTTCACACAGATGAACCCATGCTGGGTTGTTATCCATGACCTCCCAACTCCAATTTCCATCCCTGCTCTGTATCCTGCCTACCGATCCCACCATGCCTCCACTCATCCAATTCACTTTAAACATATGAGGTCATGGTTAAGACTCCAATTCTCTGTGTTGCCAGTTTACCCAGTACACCACTCAGTCACATGCAGTGGAGGTGCACATCTGTGCAACATTTGTGTTTAGGTATGTTGGGGTGGATATGTTACAGGTCTGACCGGCCTCCTCTAAAACATGATGACATATTTGTTTGACATTTGTGTATTGCAGAACTGTGGATTCCCCACAGATTCGTTTGGCTTTGTTTGGGATTTTTATGTAGTTGGAATGTGGAAAATACACATTTCTTTAGGGTGGCAGTTACTTAATATCCTGTGGAAATATAAAACAGATATTTAAAAAGGTCCAGCAGCCATGATCCATGCATTTATCCTTGTGAACACATTTCTTGTCCAACACAGGACAAAAACAGCCATACATATACAATAGAAATAAAATAGAAAGAGCAATTCACCTCACATGCATATTTTTTGACCATAAGAGGAAGAAAAAGTACCTGGAGAGAACAAGTGTCTGCTTGTTTATTCCTAGAGCACAACTTGAGGTCCTGTAGGTCCTCCTCTGTGGCTCTTAAAGTTTTTAAGATAAACTAACATAGACCTTCATTAATAATTTGATTAAATGAAATTGCTGACTCTTTAAATATTCAACATCTAAATAAATGGACACCCTTTAAATAGTAGTTTATATATCAACTTATTCTTAGGGCTATGTAGACTTTGGAGACAAACTTTTTTTAGTACAAGCAATTACACATGGCTCCTCGGGGAAATCTTTTCCAAAATGGCAGACAGTCTACAGTTGCATGTTGGAGACAATACGACGTTGCTTCCTTTCCTGTTGCTTATGAGAGCAATTTATATTTTGGGCGCTTAGGTATTTAGTTATTCTCTCTTTCATTTCCAATACGATGTGGATATTGACTAGATACAATATCAGCATGAAACATACATACTTTTAATACTTTTGCTGTGTGCTGAATGTCAAAGAAGGTTTTATCAAGCAATATCACTCAAACAGAGAACAATAGTCAAAAACAGATTAACTGACTGAACTCGAACCACAGTCGGCCTCAGCAGATGGCTGCTCACACTGAGCCTGGTTCTGCTGGGGTTTTTTCCTGTTAAAAGGGAGTTTTCCTCTCTACTGTCACTACCAGCATACTTGCTGTTAGGGGCTGCTGTTGAGTCAATGAGTCGATGCAATCAACTGGTTTTCCTTAGATAGAAAACTTTGAATGACCTGACTTAATGATTTGGTTGAATTGTCTGCAAAGTGCCTTGAGATGACATGTGTTGTGAATTGGCGCCATATAAATAAACTGAATTGAACTGAATATTAATTGTTAACATTATCTTTGGACAGAAGCTTTGTGTTTTTATCAGAATGCCAATATTGGACATTTTAGACCCAGGTTA
>NW_015150536.1:588470-592418 GCF_000732505.1 Cyprinodon variegatus
CATTCTGGCTTAAACATGTATATAAATGTACTGTTTATCAGACCATATTGTCCCAAAAGTTAGAAAATTTCAATAAAAAAAAAAAAAAATCCTGTCGTAAAATCTACATTTTTTTTTCTTCGTTATCTTATGCAGGCCAGTTAGTTATACGTCAGCTTGTACACCTGAATTCGGTGTACAATCATATATCAACGGTCATCTGTCAATCAAATTTTTTCAGTAATAGCATCTTGATTCATATGTCACAGCTAATATACGCAATGGTTGAAATAAGAAATAAAAATCATTTACTTTACCATTGAGTCCCGTCCCAGTGTTCATGGGGATGGACGCCTGTGTCTTCGAAAGGCGTAGCGCTAAAAGAACTGGCAGCGTTGCAAGGCAAGGGCTCAAACATGTACGGCTGTAAGCCTTTTACACCAAACCAATCTTCTGCCTCCCTGGCGTCCTCTTCCAAAACAACCTTATCCCCACTTTCCTCCTCTAAAAAAAAAAATGTATGATGAAGGAGACTCATCCACATAAAACTCTCCTCCTCTTGCATGTTTCCGCTGTCCATAGCGTTCCCTGACAGTGTCGTTTCCAAGTCACCAATTTAGTGCTACTTGGTACCAATGTAATTTCCCATTGGGAACCTACTAGCACTAAGTTACTAACTGGTTAGCAAGATGCTTCCGACAAACCGACCATAACCAAACTTGCTTGCAAACCTTCCGCCATAACAATCCTGCCCCCTTAATAAATGACCAATCACATTAAATTTATTCACTCGTGTAAAGTCAGGAGAATTCGGAACTGCAATGGCTGAAACAGCCATATTCCTACGACTTTAAAGGCATGAAAGAGGATTCTGTGGTGGAAGATTTGTCCGACGGTTGATAGTGTATTTTTGAATTGTGCACGTGTCAGTGTTCCCTCATTCGCAAAAGTTCTCTAACACCTCTGCTGGTGCTATGCCGAGAAATACCTGCCTGCTGAGAATTACTTCCCCCCTGCACATTGATGAGAAAACGGATTGAAAATATGAACAAAAAAGGGAACTTTAAACATATTCTTAATGTTTTAATATTTCTTATGCATGGATGCCCTTTTGTGGACAGCTACATGCCAAGAACTTCCTGCATGCCATAACACCAGCGCCCCGGTTAAACTTTTACCAATATAGACATTTTATACATCCTTAGAAAGCTTTGATTCTCCAAAATTCAACCACCAAGTTCATTTTATGGACACCATGAGCACCAAAGCACAATTAAGATATAGCAGCATGTTATATCAGAATNACTGGAAGCACATACACAAAATGTTTGATAGACAAACAAGTAGTCAAACCACTTTCAACAGTAGGTAAAATAGATTGGCTAATGTTTTTGTAGGCCCCACCACAGCCAGAGTTTATGGATTTTAATTTTTTTCGGGGGGTTGGACCATAAGTGCAAGCATGCTATCCATCAATTAAGTCATTTTAGATGAGTCTGAACACTTAATTTCCTCTTGAATACCTTTAAGCTAAAATATTTGTGGCTTTATGATTTATTTTTAATAATAAATTTCCCTTATGCATCTACAGTTTGCTGAAGCAGAAGACTGCAGCATTTCTTTGTTTTGATGTGACTCATTGATATTATTCTGTCCAAGATGAAATCTAAACATGCTTAAACCTCTTAGCTGAAGCTCCAGTGTTTTGAGTATAGTGACCTTAAGATGCAAAAAGCTAAATTGCAATGTTCCAGTAATCTATATCAAAGTCAATGAAAAAAGGTAAGGTTTTGCTCAATTACTGTATTTTTTGATAATTATGCTTGTCATTTCTGTGCTGAAAGTGTTTATCTCAGTTGTCTACTGTATCTTTGAATTATTCCTTTTTACATGGCATTAATGCACTGAGGATCTTTTATCATGACATATTCTACAGTAAGGTAATTGAACCTATGAGTTTTTGTATTTTGTAAAGTGTTACACACTTTTATCCCAGAACATGTCTGAACAGATGGTTGTTGTTGCTTCTGAAGATTTCCTTGATCAAAACTTTGTATATCCTTGTATAAACACACTTAAAAAAAAAAACAAAAAAACTAGCCGCTGCTTGTTCCTATTGAGAGTCTCTTTGGCTTTAATCCTCCAAGCAGTTCACTAGATTACAGGCATTGAGTTACACACACTCACACTCTGCTAGGTGATGAGTGAAGAAGTGTACCCATGGCCTGCCAAATCCAAGCAGACAGATCTCCCCATCTGTCAAAGCGATGCTTCAGCCCAGCATAGAAACCCTGACACACCTACTTGTGTCTTTTGGCAAACACCGTCATATGAGGGGATTTGGTTCAAACTAAAAACTAAATACTTACAGGAATCAGAGTACACTTTACAGTGGGTCATTCCTCCTGATTAATGAATAGAGAGATTACAGGCAGCATATTTTGATTTGTTCACTTTTCAAACATTGAAGCTACACAAAGGTGGACGGATATGCTGATTAATGCTTGGATCTTTCACAAAAAGCCATACTAGTGAAAGGAGTACTTAACATGCTCCTTTTGCTTTGTATGCCTTAACCCTCCTTGACATTTTTTTTAACTATCATTCAAGTTTAATTATGTCGGAAAATGAGGGTAGGAAGCCAAAAGAGCCAGATGTACATTAAAAACTCAGATTCAGCGTTCCTCCTTGGGTCCACAAACGTTAGTCAGCTTTTAAGACTCAAGAGAAAAGGTGAAGAAAGAGAGGCATTAGAGCTGGAGCAGAGAAATACTGCAAACATACAAGACTGAGTGTCTGTTTTCATTATGTAGCTCACACCCTCCATGCTTTCCATCATGCTTTTGTTTCCTTTTTAGAAGCTATTTGTTTAAACCAGACGGTACTATTTGAAATCTAAATGAAATTCTTTGATGTGTTGAAAGAAAAATTAAGTCAGTGTCAAGACTCTGCTCGGCTTTAATACAAATATCGTTAGCTATACGATTGTGAAAGACTAATTATATGTTTGTATGAATCGGTAGTTGCTATGGTGGCAATAGCCTATAGCAGTGGTCTCAAACTTTTAGATAGTGCTGTTTTATCACCATGGTACATGTATTTTTAACAACATTGTCTCTGGTGAGGGTAACCAGACCATTTCTGTATGTAAAACAGTTATTTAAAAACAAAACAAACAACAGACAATTTAGTTATAAAGAACCAATGTAAACTAATTTCAATTTAAATAGAAACAGTTATGTTAAGAGCTTGTCTCATAGGGAGTGCCTTTTTTAAAATGCCTGTGTTAACGCCTGTTTGGGTCTAGCAACTTCCTCTGGATGCAATGCTGCCGGCAGTCCCCTTGCCGGCTCTCCATACCTGACTCCAGAGATGGGGGATCTGGAGTCAACAAGTCATCTCTATGTCAGTATTTGTTCTGCCCAGCCACTGAACCAGGTGAGTCCAATCTGCACTGGTTACACCAGATTGGTTTATTCAGTGGCTGCACAGAACAGATACAGGACATAAGTCGCTTACCCACTGAAAACCCGGGATTTTCAAAACCAAGTCGACCCGCTAACAATCGACCTTTTGGCTCTTTTCCCATTTTACCGAAAGGCCTAGTCCTACCACCTGCTGGCAAGCTGCGTGGCCACTGTCGCCTATCACTGCATGTCTGATGATGTCTTCAGGCTGTGTGAGCGTTGATGATGTCAATATTGCAACAGAAATTAGGGAAGTAAATAATGGAGAGAAACTATCTGTCCGAATCCCTCTTACCAGAGCTGTGCCACGTTTATCGAATGTAAACAGTGTTCTTTCGGCTTGTTTGATCATTGGTGACTGGCGCAGAGTGTTGACGTCTGTACGTTGCATTCAATGGTGTCACATAATTTAGCCTGTCAACCTGGGATCGTGTGTTCCTACTACATGCTGATCAGAGCCAAGGCGATTTAACGTGAGTAGCTTGCCGCAGTTTTTGACCCG